>NC_090743.1:91035489-91040489 GCF_036898095.1 Palaemon carinicauda | reverse complement strand
TAATAATAATAATAATAATAATAATAATAATAATAATAATAAATAATAATAATAATAATAATAATAATAATAATAATAATAATAACAATGGATTGATTTTGGAGTGTCCTCCTCCTAAAAGAGTTTCTTACCATAGCCAATAATGTTTACTACCCTTATCAATTCGAAAATAGTCACTGAACAATTAGAGTGCAGTGGTTAACCCCTTGGGTGAAAAATATCTTTTTCAGCTTAGATGTTATTAGGTGTGTAAGAAAAGATGAGACTGTGTAAAGAATAGGCCAAACTATTCAGTGCATTTGTAGGTAAAAGGGAAATAAGCCCTAATTAGACAGGGTTCCAATGTAGTACAGTCTAGCCTGTCAAAGGACTCGGTAATTCTCTTACAGTTGTATCTCAATGGGTGGCTGGTGCATTGCCCTACCTACTATTATTATTGATTCAAAAATACAAAAAAAGGAGACTAGTGTAACTACACTACATGCAAGCAATCAAGTCAACAAGATTTTTATAGCTTTCTAGCTTGGTTGCTTATTATGTACAGGAACAACTGGTAATTTGAAATAATGGACATAGAATATATAATATGAGATTAAAGTAATTGTCCTTACTATCTTTTTAATATAAGCAGGCAATCGAGTAACCAAAACGTTTATGACAGCTTGATTAATTGCTTGCTATGTGCCCGAACGAACAATTATAATTATTATTACTCATTATAAGAAAGCAATCGAGTAAACAAGACATTTATGCCTGCTTGCTTGACTGCTTGCAATATACATGACCAACTGATTATTTCTTGTAATGTTATTGGTATTGTCTTAAAAGGCAATACAAAAGAGTAAAATTACTATTCTCATAGTACATCTTTCTTAATAAGCAAACAATCAATAAAGTATGACGTTTTATTCTCTCTGCTTTATTGCAGGCAGAACAAAATTGAATGACCGAGTATTCGTAAGAGTTATAACTCTTCTTATAATATTTATATTTATAGTATTACCACTCTACTTCTTTATAATCACATTAATCAAATAAGTAAGTCGTTTATTCATACGTGCTCTGTTGCTTACTATATTCCTGATAGACTAATTATTCAGAATAATGTTTATTTCATTGTTATAGAGGACTACGTGAACTTACTCTAACTATTTCATTATGCTTGTTTCATTATTAGCAAGTAAGTATGCTAGAGGTTTTGGTATTTTTGCATAATTGCTTTAAATTTGCACGAGCAATTTGAAATTTCTAATATTATTATAATAACAGATTGTTCAAGAGAATATTTTTTTAATCTAGCAAAAATAGAGATTTAAAGGAAAACAATGACAGTGATAAACACAATAATAAAAACACATCTTACCTTCACCCACGAAGCTCAGTAATGCAATTAGTCCTCAGTGGCGAATTCCTTCATCGTTCCATGGCTATTAAATAGGTCTGCAGGACGGGGTGGGGGTGGGGTGGTTTGGGGCTACTGACAGAAGCGCCTCACAAAGTGATAACCACCAAAGGTTGAGGCGTCATTTTCATCTTAGGAATCTCCATCTTGTTCTTCAGGGTCCCTCTCAATCTCCCTTTTATGCAAGTTCCCTTGTCTACTGCCAATGTCCTTTGTCCATTCCTTTCCTTCTAGGTACATGTAGTCGATCGGGGATTGGTCCTTCAATTTCATAAGAGGGGAACCGAGAACGGAGTCTTTCATGCAATACACACAAATTAAATTCCGATTTTAGATTTACGTATACAACGGGCATTGTTGGACAGACATCAGCATCAGCTTCAATATCTCCATGATCAATTGTGACATTGTAATAGCTAAATAAAAGTCTAAAAACAACAAAGAATAGTAAAAAAGCACAAGAGCAAAGGAAGAGTTTTGGTATGATAGCGATCAGAAGATGTTTGTTTATATTCACTCATGCTTACCACCTATTCCTAATCTTACCTATAAAGGAACATGGATTCTATTTAGCTTTCTCTGAGATTTTTCATCATAAATACTTGTTACTCATATTTGGTATGATTTATAAAAAAGGAAAACAATAATAAGAATAACAGCAGAAGCGGAAGTAGAGAAAATTCTAACAAAGTTTTGAATATTTTACTGGCTGCAAAATTGGCACACCCGGATCCCCAATCCATATCCTACTTCACATCGTAACAGATTTTTATACTTTATGTTATCAATTTTCCATGTGGTCATTATGAATGAACATTAACAAAATAATGTTATCATTGAAATGTAAAGAAATATATTATCAAAATGAAAACAATACACTCAAACATGAGCAGAGTTAGCACCAAACCACAGAGCTGGCTCGGTGAGAGCAAGGCCAAGACAAGAGGTCAGATGGACAGACTTCAACTGTCATCTTAAATCCTCTCGCTGACTGTGACGTCACGCCAGCCTTAACTAAAGTCTTAAGAATAGGAGGTCAACCAGGCCGTCTCGAGTGGTCAACCACCGCACAGGTAAATTTGGGGGTGATCGGGGATGAGAGGGTAATGCATTAAGTGGGGTTAAGTTATGACGTCACTGAGCACCATTGGCCGGCGAAAGAGCACCATTCACCATTAGCTTTCTTTGCAAAAGTTCAGTTTTCCTTATTATCCCATTAAGAATAACATTTCTATTTCAGAAAAATCAATATTATAAGATATTTTGATGACTCGATTTCGTGATAAAATACTCCCTGTGAAAAGTTTTTTTTAAAGAAAATAGCTTAAAAATTAGTATATCAGAAAATAACAAATATTATTCAAATCCTTTATGGAAATATTGTTTCACCAAATGTACAAATAAGCAACGTGCATGCATATTTCGATAAATTTTTACACTAATCTTTTACTGATGACTCAAAACAAAATTTTCAAAATATCTATTCAGATATGATTGTAAAAATACACAAAAAAAAAAAAAAATAAGTAATCATGATTATTACATTTTACAACCTTTTAACTATAATCATTATTTCCCTTGCTAAGGTTATTACTTTTAATCAATATTACTATTTTGAAAAACATTCAACAACGAACAAAGTAAGTGATTAAACAAAGTGGTAATCCCATTACATTTGGAATATCTAATGCTAATTTTTTACTACTAAGTTCCTTTGTTTGTCCTTTTTCCCCATGATAACGTTTAATTTTTTTTCCATATTCTTTATGAGATTAGTAAATTCTTTTGATGGCTTCACTAATTCATTATTCGTTCTGCTAATTATACCTGTCCACGAATTGTTCCCCTTTAATACAAAGACCCATAATTTGTGCATAAGAGAAACTTAAGGGCAAACAATGAAACTGACAGAATAGTCTAGACCTCCTTTTTATAGTACATCATCCAGGTGTTCAGTTACCAACTTCCCCAATACTTTCTGTATCATCATTTCCTTTACCATCGCATTCATTGGGCAAACAAAATATCGCAGATTGCCTTAGTTCACCTTAGAGCGATTTGGCATCTTTATCTTGAGGGAGAGAGAGAGAGAGTTTCATAATCAAGAGAAGAAAAGTTTCTAGCTGTTACATTATCTATTTTGCCTTTGGGATCTGAATTATACTTTGACCTTATTAGGTAACTGTCCTTCTCTAATAGATGAGATTTAACACTGTGTTTAAATGTATCTGACACTGGGTACTGATAGCAGACTTCCATTTGTCACAAAAAGGTAAGGAAATTTTCAAGTCCATCTTGATTCATTCTGTAAGTCAATAAGAATGATATATTATATAATTTTTACCAATTCTAACAATTTTGGCAAAGATTCACAAGAAATGCCAATCCTATTTGGAATGAATAAAGACAATTATTTCCAATTATCTTCAATGATTTTACGGGGTGTCGTCCATTTGATGATTTCATCCTTTATTTTGTAAGGTCAACCCGTATTAATATCTGGACATCTTTGTATCGTGCGGAACTCCAGAAATAAATTGACTTAATTCTTCCCAATGTTTATCTAAAAATTATCCTTTGCTACAAAAATATTTAAACGATCTCTTAATTGTTTCTAATATCAATTGTACGGTTAATTTTATATTCATACGCTTTAAAGCCACTGACAATTATATGTTTCTCCAAGTTTATATGATGTTTTCAGTTCACTTTTACTTTTCTTTATAAGTTCTCATACCGAACACCAATGGACAAAATTACCGTCACTTTGCTGAAAACCATTAAGAAGAAATTGTTTCTTATTAGTTTCATGAGATGTGGAGCATCAGCAAAGACAAATAACGAGTTGGTGATGCTGGATTTTAAATCATCAAATTATGCACACTTATGCCTAAAGATTTCCATAACCTAACATTGGTAGGACCTAGGGCGTTAAATATAAACACTAGGAAAACTCGCTAATACTATCTCAATGATATTATCATTCTTAGAACATAAATAGTACCTGAATCTTTGTCATAACTATATCTTTAGGCAATGCTGCATGCATCAAGCGATTAGATGGAAACACGCTCAAAATTATTTCTGATTTGTGCTTAAATAATTTGATAACGGTCTTTAAAAATTATGGTACGATATCCAACATAATAACCCAACTATTTGATGTACAAATGAAGGAAAAGAGTGGGATACTGAACGCCAGTTTCCTTGCAAGCAAACTGTAAAATAGTAAATACCGGAAAACAAAGGCAGTTAAATCAGACCGAAGTAGGTGTGACGTCATCAATCACCACATAGCTAGTCTGCGCAGCAGAGGATAGTTTGGGTCGCTGATGGGTAGACCTGGTATTCTACAAAGTCTAAAGATCTTGGTATTCTATAGACCTTGGCCTTAACTGTCGATTCTCGGGTGGGCCGCGGCCTTGTAATTAAGGCGTTATTGCCATTTCCCTTTGAATAATTCTTTCTATTAACTACCTAATCTGATACTTCCGTTATCAGAAAATTCAAAGAATGCCCAAAAATTTTTTTTTCTTTTATGAAATAATATTAATATAAACTTAGTAAAGCAGCGTCAATTGATTGGCGAGTATTGAAA
>NC_090743.1:90980489-91030489 GCF_036898095.1 Palaemon carinicauda | reverse complement strand
ACTTCTCATAATCTCATGTTATTTACCAAAAGCTACCCATCCTATGGTTATTTTTCTATTGATTTTGGTCGCATGTTCTTGGGAAACACTGTCTGTTCTAATCGCGTATATTCCTTAACACTCTGTAGAGGTTCGTGCAAAACCCTTATATGGTCTCTTTGCATTTTCATGGAACATTATCTTAGTTTTACCCCTATACATTTTCAGTCCAACATTTGTGCTTTTTATTTTCAAATCTTCTCTCAGTTTCTACAATTTCTCCCATGATTCACTTAATGAAACTGTCATTTAAAAATCTAAGACTGTTGAGGAATTCTTTATTAATATTAATTTACATATTTTCACAGTCTAAATTCTTAAAAATCTCTCTCTTTCTCTTTAAATTTAGGAGTAGCCAAAGACGCTAAATATATTTCTGCAAAATTTAAACTGCATAGCATGTTTTGTATTTGATTCATATTTATCCGTCTCTCTATAAAAGACGGTGCTATTATCTGAAGAGGTGCGTGAAAATTTATGAATCTTTTCTCGGTCTCTACGTATTCAAATTTTATTATTAACACGTAGAGATTATATTGATACTTTGCATGGTAACTCAAAATATAAATGCTTTTAATTAGATAAACTGAAGAGAGCTTCCCTCTTTCAGAGAAGTTATAGCTAAGTTTGATTAGGGAAAAGCGGGTGAGGAAGGTGATCTCTTAAAATATCCTGATTTATGTCAGCACCTTCTTTCCATATTGTGGAAGGTTTTAAGATTTCCTTACGATTTAGAGACCACTTTTAAGAAGGAATCTTATATTCAACATCATACTAAGTAAATCTGAATTCTGTGAGTAAACAGTATTAACAATTTCCTTTTTACAGAGAGAGTGAAATCTATACTTCTTTCTATTTGTAATTACTGGTTATGATGGAAATTCACAAGTCCTTCATTTGTATTGTAAATAGCATTTTGAAATAGTCTTGCATCAGTATTCCTTATTTTTAGATAAATTTCCGTATTTCACAAATATAGGCTTTTCATTCTTGCATGCAATATCATCCCCATCCTCAATGCCTCTTGTAAAGCTCTTCATTTAAGTTTATTAAATTTTCTCGTATTTAAAGTTTAATTTCAAGCTTCAATTCTTCCAGCGTTATTTTTCATTGTTTTATCATGAACCACTTTTACTTTCACTTTTGATTTACTCATCATTCATCTTTTTAAACGTGAAAAGGCTGAATATCCAATTTCCCTAAACACTCTTCAACTATTGTAATTTTTCAAAGATATTGGTAAATTATTTGACGTTTACATTCCTTCCCTTTATCTACTAAACAATATATTTTCGTAAACAATCATAAGGTAAAAAATGAAAGTTTTCTTTTTTTGTTATTTCATGAAGTCGGTCAAAGAAAATAAATTTCTCTCATTATCTCAACTTCTTATTACTTTGTTCATTCAAAATAATTGATTATATCTGTATGTGTACAAACAAACACACACACACACACACCTAGAGAAATCTTATCTTGCTTTTATGAATCTGACTATTTTTACAAGTCATTCTTTGCAGACTTTTGCTCACTCTAATTGGATACCAAAGATAATGACAAAGGGGTTGTTTGTCACCGTCTTTTAAAATATGAAATTAAAAAGTATTGCGGAAGTCCTATTTATATATTTGTTACATTGATCCAACACTCCATGAAAAGAGGAAATGTTCTCAGCAATTTACGAGTTTCATTGAATAATTCTGCTCATAATTAGGGAACGAGTTATCACGGGAGAACGTGACTATAGCTGGGAAGGAAAAATACTTGTCTATTATAATCTAACGCCATTTTATTCCTTCTCTGAAGAACACGGATAAGCATGAGAGAGAGAGAGAGAGAGAGAGAGAGAGAGAGAGAGAGAGAGAGAGAGAGAGAGAGAGAGAGATAGAGAGAAGAGAAAATATATATAAGAATGTATCAAATCAGCTACAATGACTGAGTGAATAACGAAACATTTCAAAAGTTAGATGAGATACACAAAAGGTGAAGTCATAATTTGAATAAGTTTAAGCTTTAACATAATCAGTCCTCACCTTCCCTGCGAATTCAATAATAATAATAATAATAATAATACTAATAATAATAATAATAATAAAAATTTCTCAGAAATTGTTTCTCTCTATTTTCGTTTTTTCTGCTTTTATTTGGCTTGTGCCGGAAGCGTTTCATACACGCTCGTAAACTGTAACGGTTTCGATTTTTTATCTTATCACTCGCTCTTCTCTGTACTGTTAATAGACCAACCGGTGTTGTCATGCTAGCACAAGCTTTCATCATGTTTGAATGTTTGTGACGGTCTTCCTCGGAAGTTGCTGTGTATAAACTCAATGATTGTTCAATAAAGTTTAGTTGCATTCCCCTCCTTTCTCAGTTACAACCTAACTGCCCGCTCGCACAGGTTAAACAAATTTGACTGATGCATTCCAAAACCTTTCTTGCTTCAGTTCTCACAATTCTTTGCCTTAGTCAGATAAAATCTTTAAAGGTTTAAAGGTTACTCATGAATGCCACAGGCAATGGACAGTGAAAAGACCCTAGCTGCCTAGCACATCAATGCCTTAGAAACTATCCATATACACATATGATCAAGACCCAAGATCCTTTACCATCAAGATAGGACCAGGTAGGTCAAGGCAATGGCTGCGGATGACTCATGAGGAAGATCTATACAGTCCCCCTGAAACCTCCCATAACTAGTTCAAAAGGATGGTGAACACCCGTCCATAAGATCGCCAGACAGGGACGTTTCCAATACACTCCCATTACCTTTGAATAGTGTAACTCATTTTTCAACCAGAATTGTTGTAATTTTTGTTTTTGTAAGTCATTACGTTTTTTTTTTTTTTTATGGAGAGGATGCATATGATTTCATGTTACTTCTATACACTTTTCCTTATCCTGCATAATATTCAGCATTGACTGTTTTTATTCAAGAAATATGCCCTAACGGGATTCCTTATAACTTCAACAACCTTATATCTTCGTTTGATGAAGTATTTATATCGAAGCCTGTATCATTTCTCAGTTCCTTCAACATTTCCTTGGAATTCTGATCTCTAGACTTTTGTAAAACTAACTTTTTCTCAATTACGTCCCCCACCTTTCAATCTTTCAAGAAACGTCAATATATTTTCACCCCGTTTGTAATGGTGTCTGAAATTGTTCCTTCCGTGTCAGTATTTCTTTTGTTTTTCATACTTTCTCTTGAAATACTCATCAAAACTATTACTCTTTTGACATTTGTCATAATCCTCAAAGTAATAATTTATTTATTTTTCTCTGTTTACTTTGGTTCTAATCATATTTCAGTTACAAATCTTATCAAGCATATAGTTCGTCTCTTTACTAATGTATTTTGCATAAAGTCCATTTCTTCTCATTTATACAGTTCATTGAATATAATTTTTACTCTCGTTTATGTAATCCGTGATAGGAATATGTTTTTACTTGACCACATTATCTCAGTGATCACGTTGAAAACCAAATAATAATAATAATAATAATAATAATAATAATAATAATAATAATAATAATAATAATAATAATAATAATAATAATAATAATAATAATAATAATATTCCAATGGGACTCAATATTCCAACTACTCTTCGTTGTAGGTATGATTCCCAAGAGAAGACTGCTGGAAATACCGAATTTGGGTGGCAGCTGAAAAAGAGGTTTAAAGGTCTCTCATAAATTGCAGAGTCAAGGAACAGTGACATTCACATAGCAAGCAGGACAATATCCTAGAGACTGACCATATATCATATGATTAACGACCACGACCCAGCTCCACCCAAGTTAAGACCAGGGAGGGGCAGGTAATGGCTGCTGATGACTCAGCAGGTAAACCTATGTGATCCGTAAACACCCCATCCTTATCTCACAAGCATGGCAAGGTTGCAGACATTGAAGGAACTAACGAGTTTGAGCGGGACTCAAACCCGCGTCTAATGATCACCAGGCAGAGACGTTATCCATTAGGCCACAGGAACCTATATGTTCAAAAATGATATCACACTGTTAAAGAAAGATGCTATGGAAAAGGCCAGGCTTATGCAGGCAGTATGAATTGTAACAGGACACATCAAGATGGGGTTTGGAATAGAGAATTTTGCTCTAGTTAACACGGAGAAGGGAAAATTAACAAAGCCGGAAGGGTTGAAGTTGCGAGATGGAAATGTCATTAAGAATATAGACGAAGCAGGCTACAAAAACCTCGTGGGTAATAGGAAAAGCAATAAAACACAGAGATATGATGGAAATGATTAGAGGAGAATATTTGCAAATAATCAAAACTATAATAATGTCAAAGCTTATCTCTGAAGATGTGTTAAAGACTATAAGCATCTGGCCAGTGCTTGTAATCAGGTACAGTGCTTGAATAGTGGTTTGGAAGAAATCAGTACGATGCAACATGGATAGAAAAACTAGAAAGGTAATGATCATGTATCAAGCACTACACCCAAGAGCGAATATCGACAGGCTCTTTATACCACGAAGTGAAGGAGAAAAGGGATTTATAATTACAGAAGATTGTGTCAACATCAAAATTAGAACACTGAGACTTGTGAAGGTGAATGGCTAATGCGTGTATTGGAAGATAAATTGATAAAGGAGGATGAAGACCCAGAAGTGTGTAAGGATAGAACACTAAAAAAAGAGATTAGAAGAATGGATAAGAAAACCTATCCATGGACAATTCATGAGAGAAACGGAAAATTTAGCTAGTAAGGAAACATGACCAAGGTTAGAAAGAGGAGAATTTAAGAAGGAAACATAAGAGATGATAATGACAGCATAAAAAAAAACAGGCTTAAGAACAAGATATATTGAAGGAGGAGTAGACAGAAGGACCATCTCGTCAAAGTGCAGGAAGTGTACGGCAAAAGAGTAAACCATCAACAACATGCCCAGTGAATGTTTACCACTCGCTCAAAATCAATATAAGAAAGGACATGACACTCCAAAAACAAACCATTGTTCTTGGTCTTGGATAGTGCCATAGCCTTTGTACCATGGTCTTTCACTCTCTTGGGGAAGAGTTCTCTTGCTTAAGGGTACACTCGGGGACACTATTCTATCTTATTTCTCTTCCTGTTTCTTTTTTTTTCATATATGAAATATTCATTTCAATGTTGTTACTCTTTTTTTAAATATTTCATATTAATCATTAATTACGTTTCTTCTGGTTTCCCTACTTCCTTTCCTCACTGGGCTATTTTTCCTGTTGGAGCCCTCGGGCTTATAGCATTCTGCTTTTCCAAATAGGGTTACAGCTTAGCAAGTAATAAAAATAATAATAAAGTTCTCCATTAGAATTTGTGTGGATAATATGGAATACAATGCAGCAATAAATGATACGAATATTAACTTCAAGCTGTAGTTGAAAATGATCAGCTTAAACTACTTTGGGATTGCAGTATAAGGACGAAAAGGGTTATACAAGCACATCCACCAGACCTCACGCTAGCTGGTTAACAAAAAAAAACAACAAAGACATCACTCATAGATGTGGGAGTACCATAAGACTCATGAGTTGAAGATAAAGGGAGAGAGAAAAATAGTAAAGTACTAAGAATTACCAATTCAATTGAGAAGCCTATGGAATATTCAAGTAAAAGTGGAACCAATACTCATAGGAGTACAAGGGGTCAAAAAATGCTCCTCATATCAGCACATACAGTGAGAAAAGTAATAGATGCTGTCGGAATCTTGATGTAACTTAAAATATCATATTATGATCCACCAGTGTCTGTAAATTGTGATTAACAAATAATAATAATAAAAATTCTATCAAAATTTAATTGTACTGATGACTAGGAAATATTTGACCATGACCTATCTTTCGAAGAATATAAGGAATTTATGGTTTATTTATGGAGATAAGAATATTACATGATACCGTGCTAAGCCGTGTATATACCATGCTAGGAGATATATCGGTTTGAAAAAGGTTAAATAAGAGGATGAGCAATCAAGTGAAGTAGAGAGAACTTTTGGTGTGAAGGAAATGCCCGCTAAATCTCGATGAAGCCACTGGTGGGAGGGTGACGGATTGGGTTAAAGGTGATAAACAGATGTCTTTTTGGCTTCTACTCCTGATCCAGGCAGATGATCACTCTGGAATTAGTATCGACTGGCAGGGGTCGCTTGCCCTATTTAGATATGTATTCCGCATCATAGGAAATTGGGCATCCTTTGATGAATAAATATAGCCAACGAATCCTCTATGGACTTGGTCGATAAAAAACGAAAATGACAGAATGGCCCTATTATGATCCTTGTTGGGCCGTGGTGCAGGTTTGTCTGCACTAAAGGATGTAAACTCAGTGTCGGTACTGAGTATCCAGCAAAAGATGGTCAATGGAGACGAAAACACTCAGGAAAACTCAACAATATTTATTAACAAACAAAGATAATCAAAGTCCACCTTGTGACTGGCAAGGGCAAACTCTAGTCCTTAAATAATCCCTTGGGATTCCTAACTACCAAAAACTAAGCCCTAAACAGAAATAATAAAGAGAAACACATGAATGTAAATATATCAAAATATACAATATAACTGGCCAGATCAAAATGAATAAAATAACCAATACCTATAACTAAATAGGTTGGGAAGGAAGGCGAAGAGTAACAGAGAGAAAACATTTAATCACCTACCTATGTTTATAATCTAAACTTATTATGTAAACAATAATATAAAAGCCACGAGGCTGTTAACATCATCAGAATTTATAATTCTTACAAAATAAACAAAAGGGGCAACCAATTCCGACTGTCCCAACAGTTCATTATAAGATATATCTATACATAAATGATAATGAATAACAAAAAAAAAAAAAAAATCTCCTCACACTCAGAAGGGGAGTCCGCGTTCCCAGACTAATAATAAATGTCTTGCCTCACAGTAGGCCGGGATCCCAATAATTCCAGAACTCTGTTAACAGGGGAGCACAGAGGCACCAGGAAGGAGGAGTCGAGAGGTCCTGTACGACCATACAAAAAGGAACGCTTACCTGGGATCTGTCTCCCTACTAGACTCCTGACGTGCATCAAGGCCCCACAGCTGCAATATATTCCAAGACGTCCTGGAGAAGTGAATGCTCTTACCACCTCAGGAAAAATCTTCTACTGAGGTGGCAGCAAGATATGGCCGCAGGTGGTACAAATCACCTGCAATACAAGCAGGACGCAACACCGCAGGTGGTCAGAAGCGTACCTGCGAAGGACAGCACTCAAATTACGTCTAAGTGCGGCAGCTGCAGATCAAAAGGGTATAGCCTCTGTAGAAAGCCCGAACTGCTTTTCCAAACACTCACTCTGTCTCTTATCACCTCCCTCACCGAGGTCTCCAATCACATACCCAAAAAGTAAACAAAAAAGATAATGAGTGTTAAAAGGGTAATTCAAAAACTTTAACGAGCGGGGAGGAGGCGCAAAATCCCCACACTACAACTTAACTTTTGTGATATATAAGATACAAATTTCCTTAAAGAGAAATACTTATATACTAAATGCCTTGATATTGAATGTTAACAAAATCACAAGGTTGACTAAAAACGGAAAAATTACGTTAACATCTGATAGGCCCACATTCCCGGACGTTGCGAGCTGCTAAGAATAATTGGTGAGGCATCACACTTACATTAGTTGTCATGAAAATATATAGTATGTTCATTCTAAAGACACGAAAGAGAGACTGTTGAAAAGTTAAGAGTTGAACAAGAAGGATTTTGCAAAGATAGAAGTTTTAGTGACCTAATTTTCATTTTAAGACATATGGTATAGCAACGTTGGCACAAAGAAAATAATTGAAGTAAAAATAAAAGTATTAGCGGGGTTAGTTTGAGTCTCAGTAAGTAGGACAGTGGTTACTGGCCTATGACCTCATCTCCAAGATTCCTGGGTATTGTAAACTCTGTCACAAGCCACCAGGCCAGAAGAAAGAGTTGCACGAGTAATTTTGATTGTAAACTGTTGTCATCCTTTTACTTCCCAGGTCAAAGCATAGGGAGGTTGGACAAAACGTGGGGTTTTTGAGGTGGGGCAACCTAGATCTGGGAGACCTAGATTGCAGCTGTCACGTAAGAAAAGGATACCACCTATCTCCTAGCAGAAGCACCTGACCCCCATAGAGACAGGTGCCATAAAAACTCACCCTTGCAAGTAGAGGGAGGAGAATCGGTCGCGGGAAACGGGTGCGTGCCTTCATCGCTGCTGGGCGATCATTACACCCAAACAACATTCCACTAGGTTGCCATCATAATAGTAACTGTTACCATAGACTTGTAACATGAGACCAGTATTATGTGTGTGCCCCTCTTGCTTGACTTAGATAGAAATTAAGATTGTAGTGTTTAGTTAATAATTCAGATAGGGGACTTGAGATAGATTGCTATTCTACTGATGGAAGAAGATTAACAGTAACTTACTCCAAGTAGATTCTCTCCTAGTGTGTCTATCATTTACAAGTTAATTTCCATTGTAATAAACTGATCAAATCATTTGTAAGTCAGTGAGAAACTTTTATTTCTTCTGTTATGTAATCCCAAGATTTAAAGTTTTATTTCACTCGCTTTGAAGAAGATTTATGCCCCTTTTTGTTGTGAAAATTAACTTAGACAATAAATCCTCTCACAATAAAACCATTGTCTAATTCACCACCTCCCATCATATTATTATGTATTTATTAAAAATTGGTGGCAGCGTTGGGAAAAAGAGGATTAAAAACAAGTGTGATAATGAACATAATACCGAGTGCCACAGCTACCAAAAATTGACTTTTGACGTGAAAAAATAAGAAAAAAAGAATGAAACATGAAAAGCAAGAAAGAGACATTTCGGGAGAAGCGGAAAGGAAAAACTTGGAAGAAAAAGAAGTTAAAAAGCATAGCGAATGAAGATAAAGGACGAATGGATCTCCTTAGAAAAATTAAGAAAATCCTGATGATGATGTCGAGAATAGTAGCAGCCAGGAGGGGTGGCGTGAACCTTAACCCCCTTCAGCCAAGACGGGCGGCCTGAAATAGACGGTGCCCAAGAGAGGAAACTGTATGGAAACACACTTGTCCCCGAGAGGACGACACAATAATGTTGCAGTGGGAAAAGTTGACAGTACGCCCACATATACGCCCGAAATTGTCGTTTTGTTCAGTTTCCCGTCGCGGGAACAACAGCATCAAAACTCGTCATCCGAAATGGCTGGCCAGAACCCTTCTATTGGCCCTATCAACAGGAGCAGTTGAGGTGCTTCTAATTGCCCTAACTATGGAGGATTTCTTCTTTGAAGCAACAGCCTCGGGCGCATTGACAGAAATGGCGCACCCACAAAGGCCAAGGACAACCCCGAATATTAGAAGAGGTCCCATACTACAACTGTAGGACGAGGGACCCAAGACGACCCACAGCAATCAACCCACACATAAGTTAAGTAATATGGTACAAAATCTGTAGCTTTATGGTTAACGAATATGTTTTAAGATTTTGTATAAGTGTGTAGAGTAACGAAGTTGTAATTCCATTTTCCTTACGTAATGTTAAAGAACGATGAAGGAACGCTAGTTTTGATTGAAGAAAGTCCTTCGTTGCCAAACGTGTTAAATATTCTTTTTGGAAAAAAAAAGTAGTCACATGTTGAAATAGTTCTGTGTTAATAATGATAACAGTTATTTAATTCAGGATAAGAAGTTTTCAGTCATAATGGAAAAGTAGGAAGTTTGTAAATTTAGTGTTAGGACGTAATTTATGAAGAGTTTTAGGATATCCTTTTTAAGTATGTACTTAGTAGAATTATGGAGGAAAAAAAAGTGTAAATTAGGTACATTGATAATTTGGGAAATTCGTGTCGCAGTATTTGTTCTTACGTCACGCACCGTATAGTCGATGATTCGTTATGAAATATTTTAAAAGAAATTGGTAAATTTTATTTGTCAGTTTTTGTCTGAGATTATCCTAATTAATGAAGATAAGTTTATTAATCGAAGTGATTCCAGTTGCCAACAGTTGATAAGTAATTAGTAATCTGTAACGTGCACAATTTAAAGACCTTGTATTTAGCTTCTTTTAGTTATAGCATTTTATAATTGATTTGTTTCCAAGTGTTCGGTCGGAGTCACGACACCGAGCATTATTAACAGATTATTTTGGGAAAGTAACGTCAAATGAGTTAACAGAGAGCATGAATATACTTAATGATTAAAAGACTGGTCGCTTTGAGCTTATGAAATGGATGAAGTGAACGGTGATGATGTGTGAATTCCGTGAGCAAACGTTATAATGTTGCAGTCACTGTTCACGAGCGCATCTTGAATAAGAGTTTTTTTTTATTTGTTTGGCGTGTGTGTGTGTGTGTGTATGTGTGTGTGTGAAAAGAAATTTGAAATTTTGACAAGTAACGTAATTTCTTTTGACTTAAAAGTCAGAATTAGGTCTTTGTCTTTCAACTCCGTATAAAATTATGTTTTTGAAAAGTCGTGACAAATAAAGAATTGATTGTCATTAAGTGCTATTTGGCAACATGATAGAAAGAAGAAAATTTTAGTTCCTACTTAGTTTGTCTGTTTCTTTTGATTCGCGAGAACCAATGAAAAATTTGAGAAATGACGAACAAGTTGCCGCAAACTTTTTCAGTTTGTGTCAAGGGATAAAGTAAATGATCGGAATGTGTGTGAAAACAGATGTATGACAAAGTATTTTTAAAAAGTTGTAATAGCAGTTAGGAGTTAGTAAATAAGGATGTCATGTTTCAGCAATAATCGCCTCCTAACCACTTTATGAACAACACTGTAGAATCATTTACAAACAATGAAGACCAAGTTGCTGTACAGTTTTGTCAGTCAAGCTCGTGTCATCATTAAATTATACACAATGAATAAAGTAAATGTGTGGATTGTATAAGAATAGATATGTCTAACACATGTGTGATTACATTTGCGATGGAAGATGAAATTCAGTAAAACCAAAATGCCATCTTTCGTTTGTTGAGACAATCACTCAGCTGACAGCATTCTGAATGAACAATGTGGAATCGTATGCAAACAACACCAGACGATTATATCAGCATAACTTTCCAAGTCCCGCAATTGTTGCAGACTTGTGTACTCGTAGTGTTGATCTATGATTATTTTTTTTCTGAATTATTTTAAACATGTGTTCAATGATAATGAGTATTTTTATTGAGTTTAAAATGTAGTTTTATTTTCATTGATAATTGTTCACCAGTTTCCATTTACTGTGAGATAAGTTAACTATTATATATGAATTTTTAGTCTAAGTCTTGTTCACCCTTGTTGTAGGTGAACAAGGCTTTCCTAGGATCTTGGAGACTGTTTGAAATAGAGTAATTTTCAGTGGGACTTTTTTTTTATTTAGAATTTTTCTTGAAAGTTGATGGCATTTCCTTTGTTCAAAGTACAGTAATAGTGAATTCTGAAAGGCCCAGGAGTGCCCCGAGTCTGGTGAAGGGGGATTTGCCACATAGCGAATAATTAAAGTAAAAATAAAAGTATTAGTGGGGTTAGTTTAAGTCGCAGGAAGTAGGGCAGTGGTTGTGTCCTATGACCTCATCTCCAAGATTCCTCTGTCACAAGCTACCGGGTCTGAAGAAAGAGTTGCACCATTAATGTGGACTGTAAACTGTTGTCATTCTTTTACTTCCCAGGTCAAAGCATGAAGGAGGTTGGACAAAAACTGTGGTCTTTGAGGTGGGTGACCTAGATCGCAGCTGTCATGTAAGAAAAGGTTACCACCTATCTCCTACCGGAAGCACCTGACCCCCATAGAGACAGGTGCCATAAAAACTCACCCTTGGAAGTAGAGTAAGGAGAGTCGGGCGCGGGAGACGGGCTCATGCCCTCGTCACCGCTGGGTGATTATTATGCCCAAATGACACTCCATTAGGTTCCGATCATGATAGTAACTGTTACCATAGACTTGTAAAGTGAGACAAGTCGATTCTCCCTATGTATGTCTATTATTTAAAAGTTAATTACCATTGTATTGAACTGATCAAATCATTTGAAAGTCAGCAAGAAACTTGTATTTCTTCTGTTATATAATCCTAAGATTTAAAGTTTTATTTCACTCGCTTTGAATTAGATTTATGTTAATTTTTGTTGTGAAAATTAACTTAGACAATAAATCCTCTTAAGATTTAACAATCGTCTAATTCTCTGTCTCCCATCATATTATTATGTAATTAACTCAGACCATATGACAATATGTAGAATATAGAAATCCACTTTTAATGGTATTTGTGGACTATGAAAAAGCCTTTGAGAGTGTGCACCAGCCAATTTTGTGGAGAGTCCTGCATCATTATAGAGTTCCTTTTAATTATGTAAATTTTATTCAGTCTGCTCATGGGCCGAGCAAGTGCAAAATGAATGTTAGAGGAGTTGTATCAAATGAATTTCCAGTAAACCGTGGAGTACTCTCCGGAGATGTATTGTCACCTATGCTGTTTATCCTCCTCATGGATTTTGTAATGCATAGAACAGTTGGGGACGGTCGAGAAGGATTGTAATGGATAGGTAACAGGAAATTAGCTGACCTAGAGTACGCTGATGATGCTGTCCTTATTAGCAGAACACCACAGGACTTGCAAAGCTTGCTTACCACAATGCATTAAATATCACAGGAGGTTGAGATCAAGATAAAAAGAAGAAAGACAAAGATAATGGGAAAGAAGTTTGCAATGGAAGATGAAATTATTTTGGAATGGGGAAGGATTAATGAGGTGGAATCATTTGAATATTTAGAAACTATGATCTCAAATGCACGATCTTTAGAAATTGAGTTTAAGGAAAGATTGAAAAAATCAAAGGGGACTATGGCTAAGTTGGGTGAAATTTTGGAAAGCAAATTGCCTGAAATTACATACAAAACTCAGATTATATATCAGTTTATTGAGATCGGTGTTACTGCATCGATATGAGTCGTAGTATGACAATGAATCAATATCCAACTGATTTAGTAGAAGTGAGAATATAGCCCTCAGAAGAATATTTGGAGTTAAATGGTAGTACAGGATTAGGAATGAAACTGTAAGGGAGATTACTTGAGTGCCATATGTGGATGAGATCATGGTGAGTGGTATATAGCGATGCACATTCCCCAAGAAGGATTAGTTCACCAAACTTTCAACTGTGCTTCACAAGGCATTAGGAGAGTTGGAAGACCAAGGCCAAGGCCTACATGACTGAGGACTATGAAGCATGAAGTAGGAGATGATGAATGGAAAAGTATTGATTTAAAAGCTCAATATAGAAACAACTGGCATAATATAACCATGGCTCTTTGCATCAATAGACGAATGGATATGATGATGATGATATTGATAATGAATATTACTTTAATACATAGTACATCCACAACAGGTTCTGCAACGTATTCAATTTCTCTTAACCCACCAATCAAGTTGACGCCTGTATCCAGCTTCTAATTCATTATCATTCAATGCATGTGGAGTAAACATGAATAATGATAATGACCATGTAAGCTTATGCGGCTAAATATCGATAACGAGACTACTGCACGAAAGAGATATGATATAATTCAAAGATCACGAAAATGGAATTTTCAAAATATGACTCAAAGGATTACGAAATTATCTTATTGAAATACGAAGATAATGATAGACCAAGGCGAAAAGGTAAGAGAGGATATATTTTGATTACCGCTTTATATATTTCACTTTCTATGTTACATTTTTTTCTTGCAAATTTTTTTTAGGGATTACTTCATTGATAAGATTGATAATGAATTCATATATTTTTCATAGAGTTTTATGCATTTAAATATGTTTTGGCACAAGTATCTGGTAGTTTCAGCATTAGCATAAGATAAACACTTAATCACTGTACAGAATATAAAATCAGGGTATTATCTTTATTGCTTTGATAAATGTCTAAAAATCATTATATCAGTATTTATTTTTTTCCACAAACTTTGCCTCAAACATCTGTAGAGGCATTTCCTGAAATCATACTTACAATTAACTCTAATATAAAATATGTTTGAAAATTATTCAGGTTTGAGAACATTATAATTTACTGCAAGATGGGATAGTTTGTTATTTACACAGGTAAGCGTTCATTTACAAATGTCTGATCGCCTTTTCTTTTAATCAACAAAACATATCTGGTAGTCTATTACGAAAATACCTTAAGTACTGTATAAGACCTAAATATTTCCACATATCAACTATGCTGTAACTGGTACCACCAGGACCAGCAGCATACGACTTTTCTTGGGCAGACCTATCTATAAGTAATAGCTATGACGTGAACTTCATATTGGCTCACTAGAAAAAAATGCAACGTTCATGCTGCAAAAGTAGCGATCAACAATAAAAGTCAAAACGATATTAGTATTATAATTCTCTCTCTCTCTCTCTCTCTCTCTCTCTCTCTCTCTCTCTCTCTCTCTCTCTCTCTCTCTCTCTCTTTCTCTCTCTCTCCATATATATATATATATATATATATATATATATATATATATATATATATATATATATATATATATATATATATATATTTCAGGAAATATGCATGATCATAAAGGTTTCTTGCATCAAGAAAGATAAGTACATCTGTGAGAGAATCACCTATGAAGTTCGGATCAGTAGGCAAAAGGACACATTCACTTAGCAAACGAGGACCAGTATCCAGTTGTCGCCCTTGATTAGATGTCATTAAACCAGTGGAAACCACGAACTCAATTAGTTGCCGCTATACTGTATCTCATTGGAAACTGAGACTCGGCAGTCGTAGTTGAGTAAATATATTAAGGATCCGTAACCACTATTTGGGGAAGAACTTTCTCTGATATTTTTGATATGTGCTAATGCATTGCAAAATTAGCAGAGGTGACCCTCCCAAAACATTGGGCTAGCTTCCAGAATTGTTAAAAATCCAAGATGGCCGTCAAGTACTCCTAGCCCATTCATTTATCATGGAAAACGGGAGTTCCATGACAACCTACTAGCTTAGCTTTATGGAAATGGTTGAGGTTCTGTTGCAGAATATTCCCCCCTTGCATACCTAGGACTGGTATGCCTTCCAAGGTTCACTCAAGATGATGATACCATGGTTACAGATATATGATAAAAACAAATATGGAAGGTAGCTCACCAAGTTCTGTCTTGAAATTAGCTCCTTACTTGAGGATAAAGGTCAATACATGTATGAAGGACTATTTTGCTTAATCCATGACAAACCATCCATATTCATGCTTAACCTTGGACCTATGGATTGAGCTGACAATGAACAAGGGTTCCATAATGAAGGCTGGATTGGCCCAGTCTCTGAAGGATGAACCAATGTTACTAATTGATACAAAGGCAGTCAATTTCATAAACAGAGTACGAGTTTCTCTGCATACTTTAGCCAATCGAAACTTTTCTAGTTCTTGTTTTGCGATTGTTGAATAGGCTATACACAATTATCAATGTTCGACAGAACTTACATCTGACCCTTTTGATTTAGAAAATGATGCCCTTCAGTCCTTACAATCCGGCCAAGTTGCATCAATAGAACTCCAAAGGCATTTTGAAATGGCACACAGTGATGAATAAAAGATTGTCCAGGAATTTTTCAATCAAAGAATGTTTTCTGATATTGTGCTTTTCATTGCAACAATTCCCAGAAATTCCAAATTAAATTTTTTTTCCATGTAGATAGCCAACAAATAAAGTATTTCATCTAGTTAAAAAAAAAAACGATGTAATGGGAAAAAATGTTATGGCTGAAATGATAGCTTCAGCGGAGGATAGTTAAGGAAATTTTGATCTTTCAGAAGTCATGCAATATTGCATCACTGATCAGTCACTTTCTGTTTTTAACATCAACGGTTCACTGAAAAAAAGGTGAATGATCCAAAATAATTGAAAAATTATCTTCACGGAACTCAATATTATCTAATCATTCATAGCTTTTATTGACATGGGTTACATGTGAAAACTTTGACACCTTTTGCAGAACAGAGAATGAAGACTGATGGAAGCTTTTATACTCCGGAAGACTATGCTGGACAAAGAAAGATTAGCAGATACTGATTCAAGTGATTCCGACGAAGATTGTCAAATATTAAAATCCTGTTAGGCAAAATTAATCATTTATTTTAGTCAAGTCTAAGGTAATTTGCTAATAGCCGTTTTCCTTCAGTAGCTTTTAAGTTGATGTTTCAAAATTATCTTACTTTCATTCTCTTGTACTTATTTTATGATAATATTTCATTATTAAATCCTTAATTAATTACCGATAGTTTACACTAATTATAAGACATTGGGGTCTGTTGTTGCAGCAAATGGTGGAGTGGAAGCAGATGTACGTCAGAGAGTGAATGAAGGTTGCAAAGTGTTTGGGGCAGTTAAGAGAGTAGTAAAAAATAGAGGGTTGGGCAGGAATGTAAAGAGAGTTCTATATGAGAAAGTGATCGTACCAACTGTGATGTATGGATCGGAGTTGTGGGGAATGAAAGTGATGGAGAGACAGAAATTTAATGTGTTTGAGATGAAGTGTCTAAGGAGTATGGCTGGTGTATCTCGAGTAGATAGGGTTAGGAACGAAGTGGTGAGGGAGAGAACGGGTGTAAGAAATGAGTTAGCGGCTAGAATGGATATGAATGTGTTGAGGTGGTTTGGCCATGTTGAGAGAATGGAAAATGGCTGTCTGCTAAAGAAGGTGATGAATGCAAGAGTTGATGGGAGAAGTACAAGAGGAAGGCCAAGGTTTGGGTGGATGGATGGTGTGAAGAAAGCTCTGGGTGATAGGAGGATAGATGTGAGATAGGCAAGAGAGCGTGCTAGAAATAGGAATGAATGGCGAGCGATTGTGACGCAGTTCCGGTAGGCCCTGCTGCTTCCTCCGGTGCCTTAGATGACCGCGGAGGTAGCAGCAGTAGGGGATTCAGCATTATGAAGCTTCATCTGTGGTGGATAATGTGGGAGGTTGGGCTGTGGCACCCTAGCAGTACCAGCTGAACTCGGTTGAGTCCCTGGTTAGGCTGGAGGAACGTAGAGAGTAGAGGTCCCCTTTTTTGTTTTGTTTCATTTGTTGATGTTGGCTACTCCCCAAAATTGGGGGAAGTGCCTTTGGTATATGTATGTATAAGACATTGTTCTTAGTTTATTTGAGATCATTAAATGTTATTTTTTCTGATGGTTTTAAATGTTATGTTTATAAAGGGTGGTTTTTAAAAGGAAAATAAAGAGAAGAAGAAGGAGCCGCATGTGATTTCAAACCTATGAAAGTTACTGTCTGACTTTAGTGATATCCCCATAGAGGATATTTGGAGCCCAGAACCCGGAATTAAGACTATTAGTACCCAGTAAGGACTATCAGTAACTCTTTAGAAGCTGCATCCAGTGATATAGTTATAATGGAGCAGTAGCTCAGGGCTGAGTGACTTGAGTTAGTAATAGAATAGATGCCCTACTAGTCTGAGACCCACATCCTACCTCAAGTGAACTAGTAGAAGCTCTAGAAGAGATGGATAATAGACTTTGTAAAATAGAAAATGTGCATGATAAATTAGAAGTGGAACTTGAACCCGAGGAATTAGAAAATTACTTAGAACAAGCAAATCGTGCACGGCATAGGACTAGGCAGACTAGGCAGTGATGTGCAAATAGACCTAATGATATTTTGGCAGCAGGCATCAGCAACGACGACTCTGGAAGTGCTGCAAGTGCAGCATCCATTCATGCAATGCTGCCAAAACTAGAATTACAAAGATTTAATGGTGAAATAACAGTGGCAGAGTTTCTGGGACCAGTTTTCGTCCCACGTAGACAACACAGAGTTACCAGTCATTAGTAAGCTGAATTCCTGTTAGATGGTCCTGCCAAGGATGAGGTGCAAGGCGTGCCAGACACCAGTGCCAGCTATAAAACAGTTGTCGACTTACTAAAGTAAAGATTTGGCAAGTCTGAGTGCATTATTCATGCGCATGTCGAAGCTCTTCTTTCCCTTCAAGTACCTGTCCACCAAGGTAAGAGCTACACAAAACTGCTTTGGAGACTTTGGGATGAGGTCATAAAGCATACAAGAAGCTTAGATGACCTTGGAGTAACAGGCAAGCAGTGTGCAGTTCTCTTAACCCCAATTATTATGACTTGGCTTCCAATGGAGTTAAGGCTACAATTTTCAAGAGAGTGCAATGGCCATGAAAGTGATCTTGATTGGTTGTTGAAGTGGCTTAAATGGGAAGTAGAAGGGCTAGAAATAAGTGAGATGTACAGAAAAAATATCCCAGCTCCTGGGCCTCATGGAGGCAATGAGGAAAGAATGAATATTAATAGTAAAGAAGGCAGTGATAATTTGTTTCCAACCTCTGCCTTATACGCATTTTTTTCCAATGAAGGTCCAAATTATGTTTTTTGTAAGAATGTAAACCATAAATCTGAAAGGTGTCACAAGTTTTCAGCATTGGATGGGCAGCAGAGGTATGATAAGATAAGAGAGTTAGGTGTTTATTTTAAATGTTTGAATAGTTGCCATATATCTATAGGTTATAAGGTAAGGTATGTTATCAGCAACATGATAAGAAGTGCCTGGCTTACCACCCTGGTATCTCGCTCTGGTGGCCTCCTCCAGTGATTTGGGAATATCATGGTAGTCAAAAACTAGAGGGACCTCATCATAGTTGCAGCACTTGCTACTCTGACCATTGGGCAGATGTTTTAACTCAAGGTGGTTTACCCATTGCCTGGACAACTGTCATTCTGTCAATGATATTCACCTTTCTTGGTAACAATAAATCAATGTCATTATCAACATCCTCTAGCTGCAGATACCCACCAGTTTTGTTGAACAGATCGTCAACTATAGCTATAAGCTTGGTCTTGTCTGAGCTTGGTAGAAGTTCCCCACTCACTGTGAACTAGGTTTGCGAGAAAGCAGTGAACTCATGCTGACCAATGGTCTCTTTGAGGTTGATCTCAGGGTGTGGACAAGCAACAATCAACGTGGCAAACAGTGACCTGTCACCTTGAGCTCAACTACCTGATCAACCAGTTAGTGTTTCACTGACTTCCTTAGGCTCTTCCACATCTTGAGTTAAATCTTCTTCATTCTGGCCAGGACAATGAATTCATTCTTGTTGATGCGCTCCTTAACAAACTTGGCATACTTCTCCTGCCCAATTTCTTCTCCGTTGCAAAGGTCTTTCTGCACCTCAACTGGCATAGCAACCTTGGTGATGATATTAGTCATGTCTTCCCCTCATATTTCATAGGATTCATGGAGGACCTATTTATCATTGGGGTGGTTTCCGTCCTTCGTCCCCTGAAGATTTAATATCTGGTGGGGCAATATCCATGGCCTGGATATCATGAGCAGCATCCTGCATTTGATTATTATGAGCAGTGATATCCATAGTTTCCACACCTCCATCTTCAGTGATACACATGATTGCCCATGAAAGTAGCCACTCTGAATCTTGAGCAAAATAGAGTTCAATTGCTATTAGATTGGCCCCAGGCTGGAATCCATCAAAGATGGTACTTTTGGCAGTTTGTGTATTAGGTGCATGGCAGAGGAGGAAATCTGGGTCAGCCAGGCTCTTCAGAGGATGGTCTGTCTTTCTCGCCAGGCAGTCTAAACTTTCTTGTGCTATGTGGGTCAGTGAATAGCTCCTTATGCTGATAAAGTGCAGTGGCTGTAGCATGTAGAGTCCATTTCCCATCTGGTGTATCTTCACTAAAATCACTGTTGTTAATGGCAAAGAAAATGAATGGGCTTTTACGCATTGTTACTGGAAAATATGCCCCTTGTTCCTGAGTTTCTTCTATGACTGCATTGGTCGATTGAGTTTCAAGCCTCAGGATCTGGGTGTAATCCACAGAGAGACCAAAACCAAGCAGGAATTCAAGGAACTTCTTTCTTCTAGTGGACTGATGCACTGCAATATCAATGCCAAGAAGTTGTTGCCATGCCAAGCAATGGTGAAATGGAGCCTCTGATTGTTTTGGCTTGTACATGGCTTGGCTCTTTGATTTGAAGCAATACATATATTGCTCTTACTGATGACTAGAACATATTGATGAATGGTGGCAGAATGGACTGTCTGCTTCAATGATTGTAACAGTTCCAGCAACCAACCAGCGAATGAAGGTATAAATTGCTTTGGGAATATCTTGTTCAGCATCAACAATGGGCAATTCTCCTTTGAATTCCCATGGGGGCTTGATCTGGGCAGTTGTCTGATGTCACTCTCAGTAGTCTTTTGCATGGCAGCATCTCTGACAGCTGTAATGAAGACACGGTCAAGCTTATTACGTCATTTTGGTTTCATGAAGTAGACGTCATTGATTTGAGAGGCAATTTTCTCCCTGATATATAGTGTAGATGACTGTGTGTGCACATCACTTGATTGCAGCATACTAGAGTAGGCTGATTTGAGGTCAGTCATGTTGAGAGCTTCCCTAGCCTGTAGAAGAGCGCAAGCCAGGCTGACAAACCTAATATCTGAAACTACTTAGCCAATATTAGCTTTTTCTCTGCATGCTTTTTTTCCTCACTTCTGCTAGATGCACTTTGCTGGACATTCTGAACCTAGCATCAGAGGTGATAACATTAATGGCACGAGCATCATCCTCAGTGATAGGAACATTCAGCTGCACCTTCCAAGTCTGATTTTTGCTCACTTCAACAGCCTTTTGCAGTTGTTTCGCAGACTGAATGTACATACCTTATGAACTGGCTCTTTGCTATTTTGTTGGCAAAATTAACACAAGTTTGTATTATAAGGTGATGTTGCTGAATGTGTGAAGTGAGGAGTCTTGCAGAATCTTGTACACAAGCGACAGCTGCAGAAGAAAGTTGTACAAGTCACTTTTGAAGATGCTGACTCTCTCCTTATTAATAAGCCTTCTGGTATCGTATCTTGATACGTTCTAGGTGACCACTATGACATGTAGACCCATTACAATTTCTGTGCCACTTTGCCTTCTTTGCTTTCAAATCGGTGGCTGTATATCCTTGTGATTGTCTGCTGATTTGTGGATATGCAGTACCTCCATACTACCCCCTCTTTCATGTATAAACTGGAGAAGTTATAATATGCTTCTTCTGATGGTTCAATCACTAGATCACGAATGTCTGGCTTCTGACACTTAATCCAGTTTAAAATCAGTTTCTCGTTTTGGTTCCTTACTGGTGTTTGGCGCAATCGTGTGACTGCTAAATGCAACACACTTACTTAGGGATCCCCTAAGGGGAATATAGATGTCTATTTATTCTAGGGTCTTAACTACCATGTACAAAAGTCATAAGATGCGAGTCATCTTTGGTCACCTTCCTGAAAAGCAAAATTAGATATAGTACATCTTGCTTTAAGTTGATACTGGCATGGTGGCTGAAAAGTTTATAACAAAAACTATTAATTTTGTAATACAGGCAAACAAGCATTGTACAATGGTCACCGTGGTAGTTCTGAATGTATATTAGCAAATAAACATTTAAGATAAACACAATCTAATATTTTGATGCATCAGACTTTAAAATGAAACTTCCTTAATACAGTATTTCGGCCAAATTTGACTTTTCAATTTTTATGCTGCATTAAGGTCACAAGAGCGTAATGAAAAAACTGACAATTTTTTCCCTTCGCAACAATTCAAGGAATTAACATAAAATACTAATGGGGAACACAGTTTGTTGTATTGGCCACCCCAACTATAACAAGTTTTCAGGAATGAAAGTTCCCCTTTTTAACATGAGCTTTCACTAAACATTCTTTATAACAAAAATCACAGAAAACATCAGGAGATATCCGTGGGACTGAATATATTAAAATACACAATTTTCCGTGTATGTATGACAAATAAAATGACCCAAAAATTATGAAAAAATCAATTAACTGAGCTTTCGAAGGAACAATCTCCCTTCCTCCCCCGAAGGTTACAAATTTTCGAAAAGAGGCTCAGAAAGGTTCTTAAGAAATAGAAAACCCGTTACGGTCTCAGCAAAAATTAAAAGCATTCAAAGTGGTTTGCTTACATCGTTTAGCAGTTCCTTGACAATAGTTACAACGTTTTTGACAATATTATTTGAAAACAAATCAGTACCTGAGAAACAAAACTGATACATTAGATTTAAGTATACCTGTACCAAATGATATTTTTATAAAGCTGATAGAATTGTGTTTCTGAGTCTTATTTTACTATTAACGGTCAGTTTTCACCTCAAATACATGGTCATCCCATGGGTTCCCCTTTGTCTCATGTTTTAGACAATATTTTACCTGACATTTTAGATTTTGATATCACATAGGTGAGCTATGTTGATATAATTTTTTCTGTTGTTCCATGTTCTCTTAACATTGATAACTTTATTAAAGTATTTAAACAACTACATTTTTCTATCGAATGCAAAGTGGAAACAGATAATAATAAGGAATTACCCTCCTTGGACACACTAATAATCCATCCGGAAGTTGGCTTTCTTAAATTTAAGGTTTACAGGAAAGAAACTCATCTAGATTCATTTATACAGTACATGCATTTTCGAACCAGACAAGAACTACAAAATTAGGTGTTATTTCTAATTTATTTTCAAGGTATTATAAAGTTTATGACTGTTAATTCATTGAATATGAAATCATTAATCTGAAAAAGGTTTTAAGAAAACATGGCTATGATTCTGGGTTTATTAAAAAGGCACACCCGAAAGCAAGGAAAACATACAATGATGTAAAGAAAAAAAGAACTATTTCTAAAAGTTGATGAATGACTTCTTATCATTCCCGAAACAGGCTAAGACAATACGTTATCTGACACTTGCCTGGAAAATTGTATAATAGTTAGGGTAAACAAAAATAACTTGACTATTAAGAATGGTTTGACAAAATCAGGTTAATAAAATGCAGCCAAGATATCATAAATATGTAAACCACCATACAGAACATGTAATAAGTTATACATAGGGGAGTCGGTAGATTTAAAAAAAAAATAAATAAATAAAATAAAAGAACATAGAGATTCCATTAGAAGAGGAGATGAAAATAACGCTATATTTAAACTTATAACACTGGAAAATCCTCTAATAGAGTTTAAGTATATGGACAAATTGATATCAATGCCTAATACGCATAGACGAAAACTGATTGAACCTGTTTTAATTGAATATTCTGAAAATTTTAATATACATCAAAGTAATTATAAACTGAATTTCTTATTAAATAATACCGTCAAAACAATGTAACTATCATTTAGGAATTGTTACAATATGTAAATAAACCACCGTGAATGCTGTCACTTTTCACTATGACTGTAACGGATGGTTTTATTTCTTACGAACCTTTCTGTACCTCTTTTTAAATATTTGCAGCCATTCGCTTTTTGAAGTGGAAGAGAGATGATCCCTTCGAAAGATCAATAAGTCTCATTTTCATAAATTGTGGGTTATTCCATTTATTATACATACACGAAAAATTATGTATTTCAATGCACGTATATCTCAATCTCAATAATTAATCTTTTTCTTTTATATCGTAAACCTTCAAGTGGAAAGACTATTCACAACAAACAAAATTTTAGTTGCCATAGCGGTAATCGTAATACAGATCATCGGAATAAATTACCAGTAATTTTTTAGTGTAGAATCAAGCGATGCTTAATTAACATTGGCACCCTAATGAGGGTGACTGTCATGCAGCTCTACAATAATTACTTTTACATTAAATAAGATATACTTGGTGGCGCATTGCAATTTGCATTAATCTTAGTCGCTTTGACATCATTGGCTAAAATATCACCCCAGACGTAGGATTTATTCCTAACCTTCTACTTGAATTCTAAGAATTACAATTCAGAGTATTCAATACATCATCTACATATTTATAAGTTTGAAGGTCACTAGTCATTAAAATGCACTATAACAATTTCCCTGATTGCTCCTAAAATAAAGCAATATTTAGGTGCATTCGTATGAGCGTAATTACAGAATATAGATATCGACACAAGACACCTATAAAGGGAAAATCCTGCGGGATATGGTGGCATTGAACGGTGAGATTAATAAAAATTGAAGAGCATTCGAAAGAATGATATTAAGAACAAATGTTTTATATTCAAATTCATCCTTCAGCAATTATATTACTATCAACTTTTATTTGCTTTTATAATTGAGAAAAGTATATTTTTAGAATAGAGGGAATGTATATTGTTTGTAAATAATACAACACACAAGAGTAATATGCCAGAACAATATCACTTTTGTTTTGATAAAAGTAAAAGCACTCGGCGAAATTTTCTTTTCTCAAGAAGCTCCCTTTACCACCTAATTCTCAGAAACACAAATTCATATTTAATTAGATGCATCTATAAACAAACGAGGAATGTTTATTGAAATCCCACGCAAACGAATTTAGATTCAGAGGTATAATAGAGTGGAAGAAAAGGTGAAAATTACATATTAGGGGAAGGTGAAAGTTTATCTCATGAATTGGATAATTGAAAAGGGAATAATTTATGTCTCTCGCTACGTAATTAATCACAGCTAAAAATTCGGAGAAATGAATAGTGAAGTGGAAATGTAATATGTACTTCAGAACTATGAGAGAGAGAGAGAGAGAGAGAGAGAGAGAGAGAGAGAGAGAGAGAGAGAGAGAGAGAGAGAGAGAGAGAGAGAGAGAGAGAGAGATAATATGAAATTTGGTGATCATACTTCATCATATATGTAACACATTTCCCACGCTGGGGCGTTGTTGATGTTGACTATGAAGGTTATTATTACCATTCACTTACAAAGACCTATGAGTTAAGTATGATCAAATAGAAGAAATAAAAATATAGACAAAATAATACGGGCATGGAAACTATAGGGAGGAGTGGGCAGGTGGGGGTTGGGAGGTTATGCGACAAGTGACACCTCATTGAGTAGGAATAATAATGTTTTATTAAATAAAATAGGTGGCACTCATTCTGTAGAAGCATATTCTAAATATACTGACGGTACGTGATTATATGTATAATAAAAGGCTTTTGAGAAATAGCACCTGCTAGAATTGAAGATAAAACAAAAGACCAAATAGAGTATCTAAGACAAATGACAGGACACGCAACTCTTACCCATTACAGGTAACAGTATTCCTATTATAATAGAAAACAATGTCGAGTTTGTAACATTCAAATTATAATGGTAAAATTTATGTAGTCATTCTGTAGATACAAAACCATTATTAAAAAAGGGCAGAGTTTATTCGCACTTTGAGTTGATACAGAAAGAGGATGGGAAGGAAAAAAAATGAGAATTAAATTAGCTACACCAAACTCTCAAGAAATATGCAGGTTAAAAGTTTCGCGAAACAGATGATGATGATAATAATAATAATAATAATAATAATAATAATAATAATAATAATAATAATAATAATAATAATAATAATAATAATAATAATAATAATAGACCGGTGCTATGATGAACCAATTATATGAAAGTGATAATGCCAACCAATGCCTCTTTTACAATTTATGAGAGTAAATAACAGTGAAACCAATTAGAAAATCTTCACACGGTTATATCTTACATTCTAAGATAACAAATATACTAGTACCGCGTAAACAAAAAGATGCCTTTAGGCAATAACAAGATGGATTTAGACTCATCTGCTTACATTCCTCATGCCTGCCTCCCGTTCCTATTCATAGGTAGGCTATACAGTAACAATAGTTCTATTTTGCTTTCTCTGAGTTTTTTCATCACCAATACTTGTAAATTATTTCTCCAGCTGGGGCGTTGTTGATGTTGGCTATGAAGGTTATTATTATTATTTTTTTTATTTGATAATGATAATGATAATAGTATTATTATTATTATTATTATTATTATTATTATTATTACTTTTAAAATACAAACATGTGGAAAAAAACCAGGAAAGCCATTCACTTACAAAGACCTATGAGTTAAGTATGATCAAATGGAAGAAATAACAATACAGATAAAATAATACGGGCATAGAAACTATAAGGAGTGGGTAGGTGGGGGTTGGGAGGTTATGTGACAAGTGACACCTCACTGAGTAAGAATAATAATGTTTTAATAAATAAAATAGGTCGCACTCATTCTGTAGAAGCATATTCTAAATATACTAACGGTACGCAATTATATATGTGATAAAAGGCTTTAGAGAAATAGCACCTGCTAGAATGGAAGATAAAACAAAACACCAAATAGAGTCTCTAAGACAAATGACCGGACAAACAACTCTTGCCCATTCCAGGTAACAGTATTCCTATTATAATAGAAAACAATGTCGAGCTTATAACATTCCAATTATAATGGTTAAATTTATGTAGTCATTCTGTAGATACAAAACCCTTATTAAAAAAAGGGCAAAGTTTATTCGCACTGAGTTGATACAGAAAGAGGATGGGAAGGAAAAAAAAATTAGAATTAAATTAGCTACACCAAACTCTCAAGAAATATGCAGGTAGAAAGTTTGGCGAAACAGATGATAATAATAATATTAATAATAATAGTAATAATAATAATAATAATAATAATAATAATAATAATAATAATAATAATAATAATAATAATAATAGACCGGTGCTATGATGAACCAATTATATGAAAGTGATAATGCCAATCAATGCTTCTTTTACCATTTATGAGATTAGGTAACAGTGAAACGAATTAGAAAATCTTCACACGGTTATATCTTACATTCTAAGATAACAAATATACTAGTAACAGGTAAACAAAACAATGCCTTTAGGCAATAACAAATGGATTTAGGCTGATCTGTTTACATTCCTAATGCCTGCCACCTATTCCTAATCATAGGTAGGCTATACAGAAACAACAATTCTATTTTACTTTCACTGAGTTTTTTCATCACCAATACTTGTAAATTACTTTTATTATGATTTATATTAAACAATATAATAAGAATAAAAGTGGAATCGTAAATAGAAACACTACTGACACAGTAATGAATGTCCTGCTGCATGAGCTACTGACATGCAGGGATACACAACCCACAGTTGCCAACCTACTCCACCTGATAACAGATAATATAATACATTATTATTATTGCCATTATTATTAGTATTAGTATTAGTATTAATATTATTATTATTACTAGCTACGCTACAAACCTAGTTGAAAGAGCAAGATGCTATAAGTCCAAGGGCTCCACAAGGAAAAATAGCCCATGAAGAAAGAGAATAAGGAAATAAATAAACTATATATGAAGTAATTAAAATAAAAAAAAAAATTAAAAACATTCCAAACATTAAAAGAGATACTTCATATATAAACTATAAAAGGACATATGTAAGCCAATTCAACATAAAAACATTTGCTGCGAGTTTAAACTATTGAAGTTCTACTGATTCAACTACCCGATTAGGAAGATCATTCCACAACTTAGTCACAGCTGGAATAAAACTTCTCGAGTACTGTGTAGTATTGAGCCTCATGATGGAGAAGGGCCGACTATTAGAATTAATTGCATACTAAGTATTACGAAGAGGATGGAAATGTCCGGGAAGATCTGAATTTAAAGGATGGTCAGAATTATATAAAAATCTTATGCAACATGCATAATGAACTAATTGAATGGCGGTGCCAGAGATTAATATCTAGATCAGGAATAAGAAATCTAATAGACCGTAAGTTCCTGTCCAACAAATCAAGATGAGAATCAGCAGCTGAAGACCAGAGAAGAGAACAGTACTCGAAACAAGGTAAAATAAAAGAAATCTTCTCAATAAGCCAGTTTTTTTGTGCATTTGAGGAAGACACAGACCTTATGTGTTTCTCAAAAGTAAATTTGCTGTCAAGAATCATACTTAAAATTTTAAAAGAGTCATACAATGTTAAAGAAAGAATATCAATGCTGAGATCCAGATGTTGAGAAGCCACGGTCCATGACCTAATTACAATCACACTGACTTTTATTAGGATGCAACTTCATACCCCATAATTTGCACCATGCACTAATTTCAGCTAGATCTCTATTATGTGATTCAACAACCCCAGATCTACATTCAGTAGATGGAATTGATGCAAAGAGAGTAGCATCATCTGCATAAGCAACAAGCTTGTTTTCTTAACCAAACCACAAGTCATGTGTATATAGTATGAAAAGTAATGAGTCAAGAACACTACTATGAGGAACACCACACATAATATTTCTATACTCACTATGGAGCCCATCAACAACAACTCTTGGCGATCTATTACTTGAAATTCAATAATGATGCTAAGAAACGACGCACCCACTCCCAACTGTTTGAGTTTGAAAATAAGGGCCTTATGATTAACACAGTCAAAGGCACCACTAAAATCAAGGCCAATCATACGAACTTCCTGACCACAATCAAGGGCTTTCTGTACAGCATTGGAGATTGTAAGAAGGGCATCATACGCTCCAAGGCCTTTACGAAAACCAAATTCCAAACCAAGGAACAGATGATTACCTTCAGCAAACCTATTAAGAGGTTTTGCCAAAAGATGTTAAAAAACTTTAGATAAAATTGGAGTTATGGAAATTGGGCGGTAATCAGTTAGACTTGAAATACCACAAACATATTTACATAGTGTAGTAACATTACCAATTTTCCAACAAGTGCTAAAATCTCCTCTCCTCACTAGATTGCGCAGAATAATAGGTAACTTAGGATCTAGGAAATCTGCAGTCTTTATAAAAAACCAAGTAAAAATTTCGGTCTACACCACCATAAGCATTAAGGTCCATCAAGAGAGCTTTAATTTCAGGAGACCAAAAAGCCAAACTAGTTAGTTTAGCATCAGGAAAACAAAAATGAGGAAGTTTTTCCTTACTCTGCTTGCTGTCAAACACATCTGCCAAAAGGGTTGCCTTTTCCTTTGGGCAGTGAACGACCGAGCAATATGGTTTAAGTAGAGGAGGATTATGGTTAATTGTATCGTTTTTCAGTTGAAGCATAAACTCTCTGAACTAAAGTTCTAATCTGAGTATAGTTATTCCAGGTCATATATGATCTGTTACCCTTCCAAAGATGATAGGCTTCCTGCTTCTCCAAATAAGCATATCTGCAATCATCCTTGAACCATAGTTTGTCCTTCACTCAGTACATTGGTACATGGGAAGGGATACGACTATCAATTATATTGACTAGATTCTCATTCAAAGGGACTAAAGGATCAACACTGCAATACAATTGTGACCAATTCAAGTGCAAAAGATCATGCAAAATCCTATTCCCGTCTGCTTGAGATTTCATATAAATCTTAAATGAGTAAGATACATCAGGGACAGGATGCTCAGTCTTCACAACTAATGAAATCAAGGAATGATCGGATGTCCCAACTGGAGAACCAGCCTTACTTGTTATAACACCAGGGAGTCAGTGTATACAAGGTCCAAGCAGTTACCAGACCTGTGAGTAGCTTCACTTATGATTTGCACGCAGCCTGATTCAGAGGCAAAGTCTAAAGCTCTTAAGTCATAGTGATTGGTAGGAGAAACAGAATTTAACCACTCCCTATATTGAGCATTGAGATCACTAAAAACACAAAACATCTTCTTGTATCTTAGCCCTAATGGTAAGAAGACAACCGAAGATAGAATCATCCCTGTCAGGATACCAGTAGATCGAACACAAATAGAAGTTGTTATGCCTGCCACAAGCTTTCATTACCTGAATCTCATGATATCCACATTCATAGTAGGACTTATGAAAAGCAGGGTACTCAGTCCTAAAATACACCGCCATTCCCCTGGCCCTAGGTATGGCATGGCGTTTAAACATTATTGGCTTCTTAAAACTAGTTATAAGTAGCTCCGATGAGTGCCTCCTATTAGAAACCAAAGTTTCTAAACACAAAAGAATATCATACTGTCTGGACACAACTGTAAGGTCTTGAATATTTGCATGAAGACCACGAATATTACAATACAGTAAACGACATTGACGAAATCCAGGATAGCCACTTCAACTGATGGGAGGACATTTTGAGAAGAAATAGAATCATATAAGGAAAGACAACCTCATCATAAATCACCATGCATCCATGGCACTTTTATTAAGCCTACCCATCACACCATTTAAAAAACAAGAAAAGGAAAAAAAATAAGATAGAATAGTGTGCTTGAGTGTACCCTCAAGCAAGAGAACTCAGACCCAAGACTGGAAGACCATGGTACAGAAGCTATGGCACTACCCCACACTATAGAACAATGGTTTGATTTTGGAGTGCCCTCCTAAAAGAACTGCTTACCATAGCTAAAGAATCTCTTCAACCCTTACCAAGAGTAAAGTAGCCACTGAACTATCACAGTACAGTAATTAACCCTTAAGCGAAGAAGTGTTTGGTAATTTCAGTGTTGTCAGGTGTATAAGGAAAGATGAGAATGAGTAAAGAGTATGCCAGACTATTCGGTGTATTTTTAGGCAAAGAAAAATTTGCTGTAACCAGAGAGGGATCCAATACATTACTGTCTGGTCAGTCAAAGGATCCAATAACTCTCTAGTGGTAGTATCTCAATGGGTGGTTGGTGCCCTGGCCAACAAGACGCACACAAACACGAATAGAGTTTGAGGACATGACAACTTGACCAGAGGGTCAGTATGCTAAGTTGGCTCTGTGAGGTGAATATAGATTCATGCAAATTGTGTTTCCTCATATCTTGAAGAATGAGTTTAGTAGTCAAAAAAGATTAAATTGTTATAGAAATGGTCTTATCATATTCTCAGTACCATATCTTAAACTCAATTAGACAATTTCAAAAAAGAAGATTCGAGGAATGATTAAGGGTAAAAACACGAGATTTGCAATAAAAACTGTTAAAAATGAAATTCTGCCAGTGTGGATGACATACACACACACACGCACACACAAACACACACACACACACACACACACACACACATATATATATATATATATATATATATATATATATATATATATATATATATATATATATATATATATATATATATATATATATATATATATATATATATACACACACACACACACATATATATATATATATATATATATATATATATATATATATATATATATATATATATATATATATATATATATACATATATATATATATATATATATATGCGTGTGTGTGTATGTGTGTGTGTAGGTTATACCAACCGTGCATCACACGATCGTACATAGTAACAACATTTCATTTTGTGTATATACTATGCTTGTATCTCGCTCTCCCCTCGCACTGATAAGAATCTGAAAAAACATGTCTGTTTTTCTCACCATTAACTTTTAACTAGTGCGGTGTCGTTTGAACATAAAATTGCCTGTTATGTCTTTTGTGCCATTTTTGCCTGGAGTTTATGTATATAAAAATGGATGATCTGTAATATAGTTATTCAGTTTCTTTCATCCTGCCTTTGAGTCACAACCTTCTCTCGGCACGTCACATTGATGACCCCGGAGCGACTCGCTCCTCCCCCCCTCCCCGCGTCTCACCGTTACTATGACTTCCTCAAAACATTCCTTTTTCACTAGTACTCGCCGTCGCCAGCCGCCCGTATAGCAAAGCTTCTTCAGCTCTGTCAACAACCATTGGGGGACCAAAGGGCTTTGCTCACCCTCAGGGAAATGACCAGTATCACTCCCCTGCAACCTGCCGCAGAGAGCTCTCCTTGTGAGGTGAACCTACTTCGTGCCCTTTGGGTAAGCCGTCTACCCGAACCTGTACCCGCTGCCATACCCGATGTCAAGAGTTTACCCATAAAGGACTTGATGACCAAAACCGACGCCCATATGGAGAGCCACTTCAGGACCTTCAAGACCTCCATCAACGCCTCCACTCCTGACGAAGAGGACATCTATTTAACGTTAACTGAAGCTGACGTGAATGCTGTAGGACATGCATGCCTATGAATGCCGTAGGACACACACGCCTATGAATACCGTAGGACACACATGCCTATGAATGTCGTAAGACACACACACCTACCCTGTGACGGGCCATAGCGGTAACAAAACCACCCATCATCCACCACTCGCTCGCGCCCCAACCAACGACTTCTACAGCCACTCACTGCCGCCCATCAGCCGCAGTTTTGATACTACCACTCCAGTTCAGGGCGCCGTATCTAACACATACAGTATGTTATTTTTAGAGGGGAGCCCTGTACCAACCGTGTGTCACACGGTCGTATATAGTGATGACATTTCATTTAGTGTCTATATTATGCTTGTATCTTCGCTCTCCCTTCGCACTGATAACAGCTTGAAATAACATGTCAGTTTTTTTCACCGTTAACTGTTAACCGGTGCGGTGTCAGTTGAACATGAAATTGCCTGTTGTGTCTTTTTTGCCCTTTTTGCCTGGAGTTTATGTATATAAAAACTGATGTTCTGAAATAAAGTTACTCAATTGCTTTCATCATGCCTTTGAGTCACAACCTTCTCTCGGCCCGTCACAAGGTATTTGTGTGTGTGTGAAGAAATCACGTACAGTCGGAGATGGTTGAGGAGGATTGGGCTGGATTGGTGTCCTTGTTAGCAGGACACCACAGGATTTACAATGCTTGCTTACCAGAATGCATGTAATATCACGCGAGGTTGGGTTCAAAATAAATAGAAGAAAGAGAGAGATGATGAGATCGGAGTATACAATGGAAGATGAAATATTTGAGGGAGAAAGGATTAATGAGGTAGAATCATTCAAGTACTCAGGATCTATGATCTCTGATACAAGGTTTTTAGAATTTTAGTTTGGTGAAAGATTGGGAAAAAAAATCAGAAAGTAGTATAAGATATAGAAAATTTATGCAGTTTTCCATGAATTTGTTATATGCCGCAAAAAATAATTTATAGAGAAGAAAAGGATTGTTTTACTATTATATGCTGTTTTCTCAGTATGTTTTCCCCCACCCAAAAACTTAGGTTCCCACTGTAGGTTCCCCATTATCGATAGACATATATATATATATATATATATATATATATATATATATATATATATATATATATATATATATATATATATATATATATATAAATATAATTTATATATATATATATACACACATATATATATATATATATATATATATACATATATATATATATATATATATATATATATATATATATATATATATATATATATATATATATATACACACACACATATATATATATATATATATATATATATATATATATATATATATATATATATATATATATATATATATATATATTTTAGGGTGATTGCCTGTGATTGACAGCCATGATATTATCGTTCACATTTCAGAATTTTTCGTTTTATTCCATGTCATATTCTCGAAAATACATTATATATTAAATATATTCTTGACATATGTACTCAATTGCCCTTGTAATTCATAAAGAGTTTATAAGAAAATAGAAATCAATCTTTTCGCTTGCGAATGATAATGAAAGTACACATATCGTCACTTATGAATGTGACTGTAGAACTGATACTATCACTAGATGCAAAAAAATTCTAATTAGAAGTTAATAATACTTTAATGTTAGGATACGCAGCCTGGTGTGTAATAATGGTAATAAATGTAACTTATATAATACCTTAACAATTTATGATTTACAAATGACATGGTTCTGTTTCTTGAATAGTATGAATATCTGTATGTAGTAGGTTGGGCAATGCCACATCCATCCATTCAGATATTACCACGAAAGTTATTTGGTCCTTTGACTGCCTAGATAGTATTACATTGCATCCCTCTCTGGTTATGACTCATTTTCTTTTGCCTACATACATACCGAATAATCTGGCCTATTCTTTACACATTCTTCTCTTTCATCATCCACCTTGGCAACACTAAAATAACTGAACAATAGTCTTCATTCAAGAGTTTAACTACTAAAATTCTTTGCTGTAATTGTTTAGTGACTATTTCCTCTTGGTAAGGGTAGAAGAGAAACTAGCCATGCTAAGATCTTCAAGAAGGATACTCCAAAATCAAACCAATGTTCTCTAATCTTAGAGAGTGCCATAGCCTCTGTGCCGTATTCTTACACTGTCTTGGATTAGAGTTCTCTTGCTAGAAGGTACACTCATGCACACTATCATATTATTTCCTTATTTCTTTTCCTCACTGGATTATTTTCCCTGTTGGAGCTATTATCCTTACAGTATCCTGCTTTTCCGACTAGACTTGTATCTTAGGTAATAATAATAATAATAATAATAATAATAATAATAATAATAATAATAATAATAATAAGAGCATTCAGAGATTCCAGACCGCCACAAATGAATATTTCCAGCATTTTACTCAAGTTTGCAGGCGAAACACTTCATTTTCTTAAATGTAGGCAGAGGACAAAGATGCTGTAACATTTCATGAAGTCTGCTAACAGCGCATCCCCTTTTCATGTATTGAATGTATATGGCGAAAAATACAAATCCAAAGCTCAAATCCGGATCTGGATCCAGATCCATAATTTAATATTGTCCATGACGTAAGATCTATCAGTGGTGAAAATTGTCAAAATCCATCGAGTAGTTTTTACCCAATACTATCCACAGACAGACATACTAACAGAAAAAATAAATGAATAAAATAAACCGACTCGATCGTATACCTTCCTTGGCGCAGGTAATAATTGAAGTAGATGATAGAAGATTTGAAGAAAAAGAACAGAAATGTAGGACTGAAAAGGGAAAGGAGTAAAACTAAGATGATGTTGAAGGAAAATGCAGACACAACAAATATAGTTATGGGTGAAGCTCTAAAGATAGCTAATGAATATATTGTATATATTTAGGACAGACAGTGTTTTCCCTAGACATGAAACCGAAATTAAAAGAACGATAAGCATGGGATGAAGAAATTCTTATAAACAAACGGAGATTATGAAAAGCAAAAAGGAAATTATTTAATAAAATTAGTCCTATCAATATTACCTTATGCTTAGAAAAACTTGGGGCCTTACAAAAGCTTGTTACGTCTCAAAAAGGTATGGAAGGAATAGTTATGGGAATAATACAAGGAAGCAGAAAAATAACAACATGGATACCAGCGCAAACAAAAGTAGAGAATATTGTAACAACATGTAAGAAAAGGAAATGGACGTGGGCAGGACATACAATTAAATTGACAGATAATAGATGAAAAATAAGAATAACAAAATGAGTCCCTCAAGATTGCAAACGAAACAAGGAAAGGAAGAGAAGAGGCCTTTGTCTTGCAGTGAACAAGCAACGGCTGATGATATATATACATATATATATATATATATATATATATATATATATATATATATATATATATATATATATATATATATATATATGTGTGTGTGTGTGTGTGTATATATATGTATATATATTTGTGTGTGTGTCTGTATTTGTGTGTGTCTAATTACATATTAAGAATGGCTTATGATAACGGTAAAAAGTATTACATGTATATTAAGAGTACTTTGATTGCAAAAGAAAAATAAAAGATCAACCAAAAAATTAAGTATATGTCAGAATACAAATAGCGTGCAATTAATTAGAGAATGATAAAATTATAAGGGATATACAAGAAGAGCTACAGAATGTTCAACATTCAAGTCCTTCGAAATAAAGTCAACTTCCGTAAGAGGATTTTCGTAAGCTAATTATATTGTGAATGTTATGCATACTTGGTACCGATCATCTGCTACAGTAGTACTTTCCTATCTTCCCTTTATCACACACACGTAAAGGTGGAGGTATCAATTACTTCATGTCACAATTTATGGCAAACTGCAGGTATGAAATCACAATTGGATGACAGCAGGTAACGAAGAACCTGTTGTTTATATATAATCAGAATAGCCTTAAAATCTACTCCATCATAACTCGACGAAATATAGAATTTCTGCCTAGATTCTAATTTCCCAAAATGGCATTCTGACATAGGCCAATCAAAACCCCCTTGGGGTTTCCTCATCACTTGTGCATTGCGGAACCAATTCAACTTTATGGACTAGAATTGGTCGTTCCTGAATTACTCAACTTCCGACATGTCTATAATGCTTTCCTTTGATAACACGGAAAGGCTTTAATTTTACTCTCTCTCTCTCTCTCTCTCTCTCTCTCTCTCTCTCTCTCTCTCTCTCTCTCTCTCTCTCTCTCTCTCTCTCTGTCAGCTTTTAAACCAACTGTTATTACTGTACTATCTCTTACATATATATATATATATATATATATATATATATATATATATATATATATATATATATATATATATATATATATATATATATGTATATATCATCATCATCATCATCATCATCATCTACTCCTATGGTTATTGATGCCATGGGCTTCGGATAGATTTCAACAGTCGTCTCTACCTTGAGCTTTTAAATCAATACTTCTCCATTCATCATCTCCTACTTCACACTTCATAGTCCTCAGCCTGTAGGCCTGGGTCTCCTAACTCTGCCAGTGCTTTGTGTAGCCCAGTTCAAATTTTGGTGAACTAATCTCTCTTGGGGAATGCCCAAACTGTCTCCATCTACCCCTCACCTTACGTCATCCTCATTTGGCACTTGAGTAATCTTTCTTATAGCTTCATTTCTAATCATTTCCTGCCATCAAACTCCCAATATTATTTTGAGGACTTTGTTATGAAATTTACAAAATCTGTTGAATATAGCTTGATTTGTATTTGTAATTTCAAGCGATTTGATTTTAAAGTTTTACACAACCTAGCCATTGTCTGATTTTTTTTTAATCTTTCATTAAGCTCTAATTCTGAAGACACTGTATTGAAGATCATAGTTCCTAAATATTCAAATGATTCCGTATCATTAATCCTTTCTCCTTCCAATGATATTTCATCTTCCATTGCATATTCTGTTCTCATAAAACTTTCTTTTTTCTATTTATCTTCACCCCAACCTCATGTGCTATTTTATGCATTCTGGTAAGCAAGCTTTGGTAGTCCTGTGTCCTTTTGCTAATAAGGACAGTATCATCAGTAAAGGCAATAACCCATTTCCTTGGAGTAATTTACTGCTCACTAGACATTCATTTAATAAGACTCCATTACCAGTAAAATATACATAGTTAGGAGGAACGCCATAATAACGCAGGACTCTCCACAAAATTGGCGGGTGCGCACTAACGAAGGGTTTTTTAGGCCACAAATGCCATCAAAAGTGGATATCTGTATTGTAAGCTTTGTTGTACTTGATGTCTTAAAATAAAAATCTGGTCAGTACAACCTCTAGATTTTCGAAATCCTGCTTGTTAATCTCTCAGCTTTTCAAATTCAATCTTTCTCTCTAGTATTTTCAGACTAGGACCTATTGTCTGTCTAAGTTAATTTCACAACAAATATGAGCATAAATCTTCTTCAAAGCAAGTGAAATAGAACTTCAAATTTTGGAATTATATAACAAATGAAAAAAAAGTTTCTCGCTGACTTTCAAATTACTGGAACAATAATTATGGTAATTAACTTTTTAAATAATATACACACACGGGGCGAGCAGACACTCGGGGAGAGAGTTATAAGATTAAGATTTATATAACTAAAAAGCACAGATATTAGACGTCTCGTGGCATATCGACGACCGCCATGGTTGAGGTAGGCTTACCATGGCAGATGGGCCTATTGAGGGTTGTCCACTCATTACTGAGACTCAAACGTAACTGGTATTCGACTGGGGTAATCTGGGCTTCCCAGCTGTTCTTAGGAATCCTTCAAAACGTCCCTAGGAAAATTAATCATCTTGCCAATGCCCTGTCAAGAAGCACAAAGGCCGTTATTCACCAGTGATTCGATTACAATGCCTAGGCAGAAGCCCAACATCCCTCCATTGGAAAGACATCCCCTCGACGACTCCAACTCCACCCTCCTCTGTGACATCAGTGCTTGTAGACCTAAACCATGGATACCTGTTCTCATGTACTGACAGGTGTTTGATTTCACTCCCAGTCTTCCAACTCCCTCGCACCGATCTACTGCACAGCTACTGCAGACGAAGTTCATTAGGCACGGCATTACTAGGGATGATAAAGATTGGGTCTGCGCCTGTACTCCATGCCAAACTTTAAAAGTATATTGACACATGGATTCAGGAGTGGGAACCTTTCCTCAGCCTCAGCTTCTTTTTGCCCTCATTCAAGTCGACATAGTGGTACCCTAGCCACATCTCAAGGATATCTTTACCTGATTACCTTCATTGACTGTTCCACTTGTTGGCCCAAAGCCATCCCCCATGCAAACTGCAATGTCTGCCTCATATATATCCACCTTACTCTTGAAGTGAATAGCAATATTTGGTATCCCTGAGCATATTACTTTTAACAGGTGTACCATTTTCACATCTCAATTGTGTACATTATTTGCAAATCTCCTGGGCATCCCCCTATATCAGACAACCGCCTACATCCCTGTAGTCCAATGGACAGGTTGAACATTTTCATCTCACCTCTAAGCAGGTGTGATGTCTCTCTCCAATGACACCATCTAGATTACTCAGCTTTCCTGGGTACTCCTGGGACTAAGGACCACTCCTAAGAACACCCTAGAGGTCTCTGAACCTGAAATGGTGTTTGGTAATCCGTTGGTTATCCCTGCCAGTTTTTTTCCATCAACAACCTCCTCCGACAATCTCCAGCACTTACGTTATTTTGGGGGAAAACTTCCTACATGACACCAGATTTATAAGCCCCTAGTGAAGCAACACATACAAACATATTTGCACAAGGCATCGCATGTTTTCCTGCGTAACAGCACCAGCAAACTAGCGCTTATGACCCTTTACATGGTCCCTTTCCTCCGTCGAACATCTAAGGCTTTCTTACTGGGTCTCCATTGATCGCCTTAATCCTGTGTATCTCCTGCAGGATGACCTTAAAGTGCACCTCTCCTGAGCAGGTCACCCTATTTCACATGTATGTCTTTTTTAGGGGGAAGCCTTATACGGCATGTGTTTCACAGACACTCGTACACTGTAACCGTATTTGTATTTGTGTGACAAAGAGAGCTCAGCATTCCAGCTAACATGTTTTGCTGCTCCTTTTGGTCCTGGCGAACCGTGGTATATGTTACGTGCACTTGTACACCGTTGACGATGTGGAAGAATCTCTTTCCAGAGACATTTAGAGGATGCCAAATATGATATACAACATTATTCTCAACAAAATGTCATGAGCTAAAATATTCACTAAGGGGATAAATGCTCATGATTGCGTAATTCATTGGCCGAAAGTGTTCATAATCATGGCCGGATTTTATAACTTGATGATAAATGTCTGCTGCTCATATCTTTGGTGGATTGGAGACTCGTCACCAAAAGTATTAATGTACATATATAAATATATTCCTAATATCAATGATTTGTGTGATCATTCACTATCTTCTCGTCTTTTGCAAATATTTAGAAGATCAAACAAACTAGGAAGACAATTCTGTATATTAATTGAAATAGTAGATTCTTTCAATTCTGCAGAGTAGTTGCATTTACTATCCAAGTAAGAAAACATATTGCTTCATCGTAAGCGTGTTAGCTATAAGAATATCAACTCCGGATATTGACTGTGAATTAAAAAAAAATCTATATATAAGAACAAGTAAAAACATGAATCTCACTGGACTATCATTTAATTTTCCACGTTTCTTTACATCAAGATTCTGTCTATGACACAGGACAAACAATGTCCATTCCATCCAGACACTTGTCAGTTTTACAAGCTCCGTCGCTTTGAATTATATTTTCCCCCTCTGCTGTCAGTCTCCTGTGAATAACTTGATATAAGGGTGCCAAGGAAATGTTGATTCCCGATGGAATTTTTACCTCTGTATAATTTTATTATACATACAATTCAATTGGATCCCTTTCTTCATATCGTATATTTCTTACGAAACGTATCCCAACGTCATCAGTCATAGTGTTATATACTTACATTTACCTTCACTATTAAAATTATCATATTCTTAACATAATGTATCATAATACAGACAAATTAGGTGAAGATTGGTTCATTAAGACATCAAAAAAAAAAGAATAAGAAACAATAATAAAACTATATAATGAATTAATTTGAAATCAGTACGTTTATGAATTTATGTTTTCTCTCAATCAGCCTTATTTTGTGGTCCTTTCCTTCCACCACGAAAACATACATTCGGATTTGCTCGTCTAATATCCTTTGGCTTCTTCTTACCTATGAATTTAAAACCTATGAAAAATAAGAGCTAGAAAAAGTTTCTAAACATTTCGATGGAACCAACCATTTTTATATAAAATGGTGGCCCGGGAGATAATGAAATTTTCCGATAAGTGAAAATGGAGAAAGATTTAGCAAGGAAAATAATGATCTGATCATCATGTTTTGATCTTACAAATTTTATTTCAAAAGTTAAGTTTCTTCATTTTACTATATCACTCGTTGGCAGAATTAGTATTTTGCAGTGAAGAACACAAGTATAACTTAAACTACTCTCATTGTCTTCCTTTGAAATAAATAGAACCATTACTTTATTATGTTTATTAGCTGTGATTTGTAATCAGTTCTTTCATACGTAATAAATTTAGTTATAAAAAATAAATTTATTCATACCTTTGCTAAAACGATGGAATTTCCCCTAATCACCTCTGTCTAAAAAAAAACTTGATTGTAAAAACAGGTTTATTCACTATTCATAAGAAACACTCCAGTTGATGATGATGAACTAAACTTCTAAATAAATTTCTTAAATTAAAACTAATAAACCAATATTTGCTTCGGTAAATCCAGACAACTCTTTCGAAAATAACCAACTGGGCTTAACTGATTTTGTTTTGATTTTCTTGGCGCCTCTACTTAACATTTCGACCCTCAAGTCCAGCAGTTTGCTTTAATCTTGTTCAACCATAATCCCAGCAACAATTACACCAATATTTCAGGTTACAACAACAACAACATTAACAACAACAACAACAACAATAATAATAATAATAATAATAATAATAATAATAATAATAATAATAATAATAATAATAATAATAATAATAATAATAATAATAATACTGTGGATGAATTCCTTCTTTTAAAGAAATTTTGGACATTAATATGCTCCACTGAAATAATTTTTTTCATAATAAGATATTTAATTATTTTTCTTACAATATACTCCCCAAATATGGAATGAAGGTTCAATGACTTTGCAGGTACGATTTGAGCAGAATTACCACATATAATTTGAATACGATTTGAATGCACTTTCATATGTATTAAGTCTATGTGTGTTCATTTGAGATATTTGTATTTCCAAGGCTTCCGTTTGATGTGTGTTGAGATGATTCCCTACCTCAGGTAATAATAATAATAATAATAATAATAATAATAATAATAATAATAATAATAATAATAATAATAATAATAATAATAATAATAATAAGATATATATGAAAGGGCAGAAGCAAATGTTAAGAGCAGTATAGGCCTAACAGAAAGTTTCCCAGTAAATGTGGGACTACATCAGGGGTCTGCATTGAGCCCTTACCTATTTGATCTGGTCATGGATGTAGTAACACAAGGTATTAGAGATCAGTCTCTTTTAGTGTATGATTTTTTCTGATGATGTTATATTGTGTAGCACTAGGCGAGAGGTAGTAGAATAGAAACAGGAGGAGTGAAGAAGAAAAATGGAAAATAGGGGATTGAAGATCAGCAAGAAAAAGACAGAGTATTTGAGATTGATAAATGGTGAGAATGGGGAAGTTAGTTTACAAGGAGAGAGATTGAAAACAGTTGAACATTTCAGGTATTTAGGATCAACAGTTGCAGAAGATGGTGATCTCGGAGCAGAAATAAACCACAGAATACAAGCAGGATGGAAGAATTGGAAAAAAGTGTGTGGAATACTATGCGGCAGGAAAATAGGGGTTAAGTTGAAAGGTAGAGTACATAGGACAGTTGTGAGACCGGCAATGAAGTATGGAGCGGAGACGTGGGCAATAAAGAAGACAGAGAAGACGATGGATGTGGTAGAGCTGAGAATGTTAAGATGGATGCGTGGGATGAAAAGAAGAGATAAGATACGGAATGAAGTAATTAGGGGTACCACATGAGTTAGAAAACTCTCAGATAAGATCCAAGAAAGTAGACTGAGGTGGTATGGTCATGTCATGAGAAGAGATGAACAGTATATTGGGAGGAGAGTGATGGAAATGGAGGCACAGGGAACGAGAAGGAGAGGGAGACCAAAGTGAAGGTGGTTGGACTGTATCATGGATGACCTTCAATCAAAGGGTATAACCAGTGATGAGGTGTGGGACAGAGGTAGATGGAGAAAGCTGACCAGAAACATCGACCCCAAATAGAAGTGGGAAAAGATGTAGACAAAGAAGAAGAAGATGATAATAATATTTCACTAAAAGTGAACGGTCACAAACAAGGATTATAAACGTGTTTGGCTGCTATGAATTATGATAAAGTAAGGGAAAAAGGCGAGGTAGACAACGTTCAGCGGCCCAACAGCTTGCCTGCCACATGGACTTTCCCCGTGTGCGCCTCAGGCAATCAGTAAATAGCTCATGACTCATTGGACCTAGAATCTGAGTGGCAGAACAGAATTCCTGATGCTGAACCCCATCCAGCAATCAGCACGCAGCACTAGGGACTCCATCCGGACTTACTCAAACCCTTCCTAGCTTCGACAGCTATGAATCTAGAGGCAACCTGATTGTGATACATCCCCTCCTGTCAAGCGCCACAGCCAATGAGAGCAGCTCCTACCTGAATAGGTAAAAACTTCACTCACGAGGACCAATCATCAAGCAGCGCCCAACTTAACAAACCCACCGAGATGCATATATTGACCTACCTCTGCCTACTTCCATCCAATCCCCACGACAACCCAACTGCGACTCTACAAGACCCTGTTTAGGCCCAATTAGCAAAACTAACTTGAAGAAAATACAGGCTGTCCAAAATAAATGTGTCAGAAGAGCCTCTAAGGATATGCCACCATACTATAACACACAGAAAAACCTACATGAGGTACAGCTTGTAAGTCATGAATAGCAGACTACACAGGCTGGCAAGCAAAACCATCGTGAAGACCAAAAAAACTATCAAGTTTGAGCGGGACTCGAACCCCAGTATGGCATTCACCAGTCAGGGACGTTATCACATCGGCTACTATAACCCTAACACCAAAAAAAATTAGATATTGTATCTAAAAATATACACAATTAGAAGAAAATAATTCATCTAAATTTTCCTAATGACCTTTGCAATTATATTATAAAATAAACAAAAAGAGAGAGAAAAAGCGTATCAATAATAACATCACACAATGTTATCAACTACCTCCCTCTGGTTGTGGTCAATACGGTCCTAAACTGGGGGGGGGGGGGGGGGTATGGATAAGAATAGGCATTCAGTCCTCTCTTGTTTTTACTTTTGTGGGGTTGCACATAACTTAGCAACACAATCCGCCATCAACGTTTCGTCATTTTCAATATCATCACTAGACTTGCACTTGTAACTATCATCAATTTTGATGGTCACTAGTTGTTTCCCGAGAAAATTACTTAGCTTCCCCGCCTTTCCCTTACTATAACTCTTATTAAGTATTCGCATTTACACATTCTCTATCACTGCCTCGGCTCGAGGCTGAACTTCAACCTCGTAGCCATTTGCCTTTCGGGAACGTCCCTGGTCCCCGCAACCAGGAATCATATAAATATCTAATTTATTCCATATTGGCATGGCGCATCACACATGACCTTTTTTTCTGTGTATCAGGTTCACTGAGCAGTATGTCTCATGCATTGCTAGACCCAGCAATGCTCTCACAGAGCTTACTTCACTACACTGAACATACATAAGGAAACTTTGTTTATCATTAAATTCCTCTATAACACATTTCAAAAGAAGAAATGAGGCCTGTTCAAACAACAACAAAAATTTCATACTCATCAACTCTAGTAATGTTGTTATGCAGTGGTAAGGGGCTACACTCTGTTTGACACTTTAAAATGATATCTTCCTAGACCACATGTATGAGTGGCTGACGATGTTCGGACACTGTCCCACTAATAATGTTTTGTATTACTACTTAGCTAGGTTTAACCATCTTTACTCGGTACGAACCCAAATACGATGGCTCTAGTTTGCGTTTCCTACACCGTATTCACTTCAAATACACACAATCGCTATCAAATACGTTGACCGATGCAGTTTTGAGCTGTCCTTCCTACTTTGATTTGTGTTTTTAATGAGCTCTTTTCAAAAATATTTCAGTGGTGTTCATTTCTCCCCATAATAAACTTAGTAAATGGACTCGGTATTATTAAATTTTGCACTGAATTTATCATGACTGTATACGGTAACACAGGGTCCAGTCCAAACACTGAAAAGAATTGTGTGCCTCTGAGTGTTGTAATATATGCTATGTTCAGGGCCACCTCAGCCGTGGGAAGTATGGCATGCCAATGACCTGGGTCAGCAGCCACTAAGTAGAGTAAAACTCGTACCACTTCCCTGTTATGAGATTCCACTAAGCCATTAGCTGAAGGCCTATATTCGGTAACTGTTCATCAAGTCCGTGACCAATTTCATAAACTCGAGGCCATTATCACTTATCATAAGTTTGGGACACCCAAACCTATTAATGAAAGAACACATTGCCTAGGCTCTGATTTCTAATCTATCAAACATTACAAAAGTATAATTGTAATGAGTAAATGCATCAATAATTATAACTTATGTTGTGTTATACCACCACCAAGTGTATCCTATAGTACTTAACAGGAATCACAACCCACTTTCTGGTTTCCTGTACAGTATTTTTATGTTATTTCTCACAGTTAAAACAATAACAAAATTTTATATACTCTCTGTTCTTATTGTTCTATCTATCCCCAAATGCCTTGCATCTGGACTTGCATGTACAATGTGGAATGCTCTATTAATCAAAGAAGGAGGAGGAACTACCCGTGCACAAAATTCACCCTCCCTCTTCTCATAAGCACATTATAAATATCATTCTTTACAGAAGTAAAAAATCTCACAAGGCACATTCAGGAAGGATGGGTAACGGTCTGATTCTCCTTTTATCACTGATCACAATCTTTTCATCCATTCCTCTTTTTTTTCTATCCTTCTCGGTCTTCCTTTATGTCCCAGCCTCCTAGGTAATCACACCTGCATCATTGCGGCAATCATTCCACACACTCCCGGACTGTCTTCTTTTACCCACATACATTCACGTTGATCATTTCTCTCTCTCTCTCTCTCTCTCTCTCTCTCTCTCTCTCTCTCTCTCTCTCTCTCTCTCTCTCTCTCTCGTGGCTCCCATTTTATGTTGTACCTTGCTTTTTCTATGGTTAATTATTATTTTTCATTGACTAATTCAACATTTTGGGACTGTTCTCCATTCTACTTTCGTGCCCTAGTACTCATATGACTGCACATCTAAAGAGGGGTTCAGCTACTTTATTAGCTTTACAATCTATGCGTTCAAAACATTTTACGGTAAACTCTATCTTTCAATCCACCTCAATTGTCTTGATGTCAAGTCTCCCTCGTAAAATATATCCCGTAAGAGATGGTGATCAGTTTACAACAAAAAGAACTGATATCTCTCCAGAACCCAGATAATGTCCAATGCCTCTCGATGGAGGGTATTATAACTCTCTTTTGCCCCTTTTACCACCCTAGAAGCAAAACAAACAGGACACTCCCTACGCTCATTGTCACTGAGAAATCATGCTACCGATACCTACACAACTCGTATCTGTTGTCACCTAAAACAGGCGATCAAATCTAGGATATGCAATTAACTCATAGCCAGTTAAGGCAGCTTTCAATTGGTTGAAGGCTCTTTGTTCTCCTACTTCCCAATTTCTTACTTTTTTGTCTTTAAAAAATGTAAGAGTCTCGTTATTTCTCCAAAACCTCTTTTGAATTTACAATAATACCCTGTGAGGCCAAGGAGTCCAACTACTTCCATAGGGGTATGCGGACTATGGAAATCTTTAATTGCTACTACTGTACTTTATTGGGGGCAGGGTTGGATAATTTTGAGGAATATTACATGGCCTAAAAATTCGACCTGCTTACAGAAAAATTTCCACTTTGATAAATTTATTTTTATACCATTACAGAGCAATTTTCTACGACTTTATGAATATTGTTATTTTCTTCTGCATGTAATTATGATATCGTCTAGATGAATAAGAAAACTATGGCCAAGTGAGGAAGATAACACTCTTATCATTACTATAAAAAAAACGAATGGAACCCTTTCTAATCCCAAAATAAAGAAAATGAAACAGAAATAAATTGTCGTTAGCTTCAAAGGCCATTTTGTATTTACTATCTTCCTGAATGGGTATTTGATAGCATCCAAATTTGAAATTGATGATTGTAAAATATTTACTATCCCATACCCTTACGAGTAATTCTTCAATCTAGGTAAATAGAAATGCACTGTCCTTAGTGACTACATTTAACTTCAGATAATCAACACAACCTTATTAAGTCATCCTTTTATCCTCACTGCTACAAATGAAGATGCCCAGTGATATTTGCTTTCCTCGATAATCCCTTGTTCGCTTAATTTACTAATATAATTTTCTATCTCTCCTTGGAAATGAATGGGTATTCTATAAAGCCTTAACACGATCAGCTTTGCCTGCACCATTTTAAAGCTAAAGGGAAATCGATCAATCCTCCACAGTGGTTTGTCGTCAAATACAATTGCAATCAAGATAACTGGTGGATATCACTTTCGGGCTTGGATAATCCAGTTTTGAGGGTGTTCATCTCTGCGGGTTGGAGTTGCAGCTCCCAAGATCTGCTCATCAGTAATTTCACATACCTGAAATTCAAGCACAAAATCACTTCCTAAAACACTCTTGTATATGCAAAGTTAAATACCGCAATTTCTGCTGTGTTCCTTTTTATTTCTGCCAAGCTCTTTGAAACTATATGTGCATTTTTCAAATAATTTAACAACGACCCTGGTACCCTCTTTGGGAAGCCGAGACAGGGTCACTGTTATACATGTAAGCATTTGGGGGTCCACCCTTTCCCTTTTTTCAGGTACTACCATTACTTTCCCCAATTGTTTCTTCTCTCCAGCATACTTACTTACTCTTTCACAGCCTTCTATCGGGAGAATGTACCCTCTTAGCATAAATTCTACTCTGTCTACTTACCTGGAAATCTATATTTGGTTATTCATAATGAAGTCAAACCCAGTATACCCTGGATACCTGCAATACCCAAGGTAGGTAAGTTAAAATAAATGATGACCCAATTTCACAATTTCACATTTTTTTTAGAGACAAATGCTGGCTCCTGTGTCGAACAAGGCTCGGTACAACTTATCTGGTGCTCCAAACTGCCACTTTGGTTTCCGGCTAACAATCTTGCTTGCAATACAGCCGCTTGTCATTGCCATCTCTAGTGCCACGGTGGTGAGGTTAGTGGCACTGAAAGGTGTCTCGCTGCTTGTATGTCATTTGCTTCCCCTTACATTGTACGGGGATGATCATGCTCTGTCACAAGTAAAAAAGATGTTAAAATGCCTAGATATGGGAATGATAGTCATTGAACTCTGTCACTGTTTTGCTTGGTCTATCAGACGCAAAGTCAGGTGGCATGGCGCTTGACAAATGATGATTAGACCTTTTTGTTGTTTTCAAATTCTTCGTTACAGGCAAGGAAGGTGGAGGGAGCAGCAAAGAGAGGACGTTGACATAGATCTGAGGGGCATACCCATACCTAGGACCCCCAGGCAAGATGGGATCGACCCCCTAAGGCGCCCATGAACGACACCGCCCAAGATAACCACGCCTTGGTGCAGTTTTGAAGATAGTCACGACTAACGACTAACGTCCATTCCCTTTGGTGCCCTTCAAAGATAAGACCCATTTATTTTTATCATGTAAATTTATAAGCCTCCTTTTGCTGTAGATCCTTCCGTCGTCCGAGTCTAAGTTTATATTATGTAAACCGGGGAGTGGGAACGCAGAGTGAGAACCAGTATGGTGCGGTTACATCATCTGCTACTGCTACCCATATGCAAGACAAGCCCTCCACCGCCAGCAATGTAGGAGAAATAAGATCGCACAGACTATGTGAGTTTAGCCAGTTAAGTTCGAGTCCTACTCGTGAGTGGGCAACCCTCAATAGGCCCACCAGCCATGGTAAGCCTACCACAGCCATGGCGGACGTCCATATGCCATACGACGTCCAATAGTTTCATTTAGTTTAAATGTCTCCCCGTCCGCTCTCCCTGTGTATATTATTGTACCAGTTAAAGGTAAATTCCATTGTATTTGACAGATGAGATTATTTAAGAGCCAGCAAGAAACTTATAACTCTTTTGTTATGCACACTCAAGATTTAAAATTCTAATTCACTCGCTTTGAAGGAGATTTCTGCTCATTTTAATTGTGAAAATTAACTTAGACAATAAATTTTCTTACGAGATAACCCTCGTCTAATTTACCGCCTCCTATCATGTACCATTAATTGGTTATTACTCCACGCCCCTATGACAGCTAGCTGCTTTGTCGAGTGCTGCTGCTATCATGTAGGTGCCATCTTTTTTCCCATCTCACTCCTCACGGCATCCTCTTCATCGGATATTGGGAGGGGGGGGGGGGGCTGGGGATATTCGCCTATAGGCTTGGCAGGCATAACAGCGGTTAGATTCATGGATGGGACACCACTTGTTGGTACCGTTCTCCCCCACACTGCCAGCATCTAGTTAGTCTCCTTTCCTGCTGACTTCTCTCTTTCCTCCCTCGGATAGTTGGTTGGTGGCCAGGGGTCATTGTTTACAAAGAATTCAGAGTTATTCTGTCACATCTTTTTCTTGTAAACTGTCCAAAAAAAATCATATCAATGAACTTGGAGATGCTTCGGCTGCGCACTGCTTTTCTTCTCATTCGGCTAAATATATATTTATAAAATTATCTAACCTATTTTCCAAATATTGCGTTCGTTGTTCTCGTATATATTTTTCTTTAACACCACTGCAATATACTAATCCTTTGCTGTCATCTCCTGGAACAGCAGTGTCTGCTGTGTTAAACAACATACACTTGGCAGCTTGAACATTAATTTTATCAGCTTAAAGTACAACTTTGCTCAAAGCATACTGAAACAGGCGCATTTCACTCCTGACACCAATTATATCCAGTGTCTATGGATATATAAGATATCAGAACATGCATATTGTCACCTCATTACAAAACGTAAGGTACAATTTGCACAGCAAGGGTACCCCCAGAAGGGTACCCTATTAGGCTACTCTTATGATAGCTCAAAAGGTAGTGGTTCTCTTTTTGAGCAAGAAAAGCATTGTTGCAATGTCAATATGCTGAATCTGGTAAATTTGAAGAAATCTCCTCTTCGAGGGAAATATACTGTTACCTATTTACATTTATATATATACATATATATATATATATATATATATATATATATATATATATATATATATATATATATATATATGTATATATATATATATATATATATATATATATATATATATATATATATATATATATATATATATGGCAGTCCAAAAGTATGTGGACAGTATGTGGAATATGTTCATATATCATTTATATCATTGCAAGTGAGTTCATTATAAATATGTTATTTGGGCTATACTTATTTTATAGTTTTAAAACTACAATTATCTAGAATTAATGTGTTTTTTTTTTTCAGATGATTCAGAGAACCCATATAGTCAAATAATGTAAGTACTGATGAAAGAGTATGGAGATTGAAAATCTCAAAATGCTGAAACTGTTAAGAGAAACTGGTTTGAAACATAACTACTCAAGCCCCAAGGAGACAAACCATTTACCGCATTCGTGGCAAGTTTGATGCCGCGGGCTCGATCATTAATGCTCCTAAATCTAGTCGACCCAAAATAATTCAGAGGATATTAAGCAACTTGTTGCTGAAACATTTATTCAGAGTACAAAAAAGTTCAATTAGAAGAGCCACTTTGGAGTTAAGCAATTATT
>NC_090743.1:90912989-90975489 GCF_036898095.1 Palaemon carinicauda | reverse complement strand
GAAATGGTAAATTCATTTGGAAGTTTCTCGTTGCTGACGTCACAATGCCAATCCTCGGTGCGGATTTCCTCTCTCATTTCCACCTTCTGGTCGATGTCGCCTACCGACGATTGGTCAACGCAGACTCGTACTTGTCTACACCTCTTCAACCTGCCCCCTCTATCCTCGCTCTCCACATCAGCGCACCCACGGATGCCTACGCCCACCTCCTCACGTCGTACCCGGAAGTTTTCTGTCCAGAACTTCGCCAAACGCCCACGGTTCCTGCCAAGCACGGTATTTATCACCATATCAAGACGATGGGACCCCCAGTCTTCGCAAAATTCAGACGTCTGGCACCGAAACAATTGGCAGCCGCCAAACAGACGTTCGCCGAAATGGAGGAAATGGGCCTTTGCCAAAAGGCCTCCAGCCCATGGTCGTCACCATTACACATCGTTCTGAAGAAAGACGGCTCCCTCCGTCCGTGCGGGGATTACAGGCGCCTGAACATGCAAACAGAACCGGATCACTACCCCCTCCCTAACATTGCCGACGTGACCTCCTACCTGCACAAAGCGAAGGTTTTCTCTACGCTCGACCTCCTGAAGGGGTATTATTAGGTGCCTATGAACCCAGAAGACATCCCCAAGACCGCCATCACCACTCCATTTGGTACATACACCTTTAATTACTCCTGTTTTGGCCTTAGTAATGCTGGGGCAACGTTTCAACGTCTCATGGATGGCATCTTAGGGGACCTCCCTATCTGTGTATGTTATGTGGACGACATACTTGTGTTCTCCTCCTCAAAAGAGGAACACCTCCGTCACCTGCGCATCGCGCTCAACCACCTGCAACAAAATGGCCTTGTAGTCCGGTACGAAGAGTGTACCTTTGGCGCCAATGAACTGTCATTCTTAGGGCACCGTATCACTCCTGAAGGAGTCCATCCCCTCCCTGAGAAGGTAGCAGCCGTTCAGAACTTCCCCGCGCCCTCGACCGTCAAAGCTCTGCAGGAATTCTTGGGCATGATCAACTATTATCACCGTTTTCTGCCAGCCATTGCCGCCACTCTTGCTCCCTCTACGCCTCCCTCAAGGGCAAGCCAAAGGACCTGAAGTGGGGTCCCCTTCAAGAAGCAGCCTTCTGCAATGCAAAGAAGGCCCTATCAACTGCTGCGGCTCTCACTTTTCTTATCCCACATGCCCCTCTCCTTCTCTCCACCGATGCCAGCGACGTCGCTATTGGTGCAGTACTCGAGCAGGTGGTCAACGGCTCGCCCCGCCCATTGGCCTTCTTCAGCAGAAAACTGTCCAAGGCAGAATCGGGTTATTCTACCTTCGATCGAGAATTGCTGGCGGTGCACTTGGCTGTCCGTCACTTTCCCCATTTCTTAGAAGGTACGCCCTTCGTCATTCGCACAGACCACATGCCTCTGGTGTACTCCGTCACTCGATAGTCTGACGCCTGGTCCGCCCGTCAACGCCGACATCTCTCCGCCGTGGCTGAATACAATTGCACCTTTCAATACGTCCCTGGGAAAATGAATCCCGTTGCCGATGCCCTGTCAAGAAACACGTTGGCTGCCGTTCAACTGGGATTGGATTACAACGCCCTGGCTGAAGCCCAACGACAGGATCCAGAGTATCAAGCTTGTAGGACATCCTGCACGTCCCTCCGTTGGGAAGACTTTCCCCTCGAAGACTCCAACACCACCCTCCTCTGTGACGTCAGTACTGGTAGACCGCGACCTTGGATTCCTGCTCCCATGCGCTGATAGGTGTTTGATTTCATTCACTGTCTTTCACATCCCTCGTGCCCTTCTACTGCACAGCTGCTGAAGGCAAAGTTCATTTGGCATGGCATTTCTAAGGATGCTAAAGATTGGGTCAGTGTCTCTACTTCTTGCCAAACTTCCAAAGTACATCGACACACGGATTCAGTAGTGGGCACCTTTCCTCAACCTCAGCGTCGTTTCGCACACATTCACGTCGACGTTGTAGGCCCCCTACCCACATCACAAGGACATCGTTACCTGTTTACCGTCATCGACCGCTCCACTCGTTGGCCTGAAGCCATTCCCATGGAAACTGCAACGTCCACCTCATGTACATCTGCGTTACTCTCTGGATGGATTGCAAGATTCGGTATCCCTGAGCATATTACTTCTGACAGGGGAACCACTTTTATCTCTCAATTGTGGACATCATTAGCGAATCTCCTGGGCATCACCCTACATCAGACAACGGCTTACAACCCCGCTGCCAATGGAATGGTTGAACGTTTTCATCGCACCTTCAAAGCAGCTTTGATGTCCCGCTGCAAGGATTGCAACTGGTTTACTCAGCTTCCCTGGGTCCTCCTGGGACTAAGGACCACTCCTAAAGACGCCCTCGACGTCTCGGCAGCTGAAATGGTGTTCCTGCCGAATTTTTTCCTTCTACAACCTCCACCGACGATCTCCAGCGCATACGTCACGTCGTGGGAAAATTTACTCCGTGCCGCCAGACTTACAAGCCCCCAGCAAAGCATCACATACCAACAGACTTGCACTCTGCAACGCACATCTTCCTATGCAACGACACTACCAAGCCACCACTAACGCCCCCTTACACAGCCCCTTTCCTTGTGATCCGACGCAGTCCGAAAGCATTCCTACTAAACATTCGTGGCAAAGAAGACTGGGTCTTCATTGATCGTCTAAAACCTGCTTATCTCCTGCCAGATGACCCGCCTACAGTTCGCCTCTCTAGATCAGGGCGCCCTATTTAACTTGTACAGTATGTCATTTTTAGGGGGGGGGGGAGCCATGTACCAACCGTGTGTCACACAATTGTACATAATTCCTTTTTATATATATATTATGCTTGTATCTTCATCTCTTCCCTCGCACTAAAACGAACATGAAAATTCATGTCTGCTTTTCTCCTCAGTAACATTGTCACTTTCTCGAACATGTATTTTCCTGTTGCCTTGAGGTTTTGTATATAAAGGAGAGTGTTCCTTAATAAAGTACTCAGTTGATTGCATCCTGCCTTTGAGTTCACAACCCTCTCTCGGCCCGTCACATATAACATGAAACCTCAAACAGATGGAAAAAATCACAACTCAAGCACAAAAAATGGTGGTAACAAGGAATTAATGCTGATTTTTTTATTTAAAAAGAAAATAAACCAACCGAAGACAACAAACCCCTTGTGTTTTATTTTTGCAAATCTTCACAGAAGAAGATGCAAACGTATAAGATTTTACAATGAGCCACGATTTTGAGATAGGCTTCACAGATGAGAGATTTTAGTCTTAATGATAAATTTGGGGTTACTAAAGACCTGAGTAACACATGAGAGGAATAAAATGCCTGAAGTATTTTTAAATATTTTCAGTACATTTCAGATTCAGTGTCGCTACTTAATAACATTATCCCTTTATAACACACTTTCGTTTTATTTCATTCATGTTTCAAAATGCAATATGGAGGAATCATACTGAAACAAATTAATCTTGCAATTATAAATTACCTTTCAAAAACATTTTATCTCCTGAGTGTTTAGGTATTCAATATTTCTCATACTATTCACTGGCGGACTGTTGTGTCGTGCTCGTTTCGTTGCAGATTTCCAAAGTTTAATTTTCACTCACAGATTTATTCAGTGTATCATAATTTTTTCTTTTCTTTTTTTTCATTTTGAAGCTTTAAAAGAGACTTTATAAGGGAATATTGTTCATAACATCCATTGCTGATGTGGTAGGAAGATACAGGTGTTTCACTTGATGACTTTATACTACTGTATGTCATTTCAAACTTTTGCATCTTCCTTGATTTTCTCTCTCCCTTCATAGTACTTGACACACCAGTATCAATTTTATTACATATGATGCAAATATTCTCATTTGAGTTAAAGTCGTGGCCATTGTCTTTGATACTCCCCATGACTTTATTCCATTTCAGAAAATACATTAAGAAAGGAAATATTTTTATTCAATAGCAAAATATTAAACTTAATATGCTTGAAGGAATTTATTTAAGAATTATTTGTAAAGATGATAATGTATACACCCTCATTTAACGCAAAGGTTGAAATCATGGACATAACAAATTAAAACTAACCAAAGAGTTAAAATATTACCAGAGATATAATAGGTCCGCTGGTTAATCAGCTGCCATTATTGATGACATCATAACAGGTAAACAATGTACTTGATGACAGTTGTCCACTCAAGTCAATAATCCTTACTACGACTGATAGATACAAACTGAAATTTGCCAAAACTGAGTTCTAACAACTGAAACTATCCTACATATCCATAGTCGGTCCTGGATTAATTGTTTAGGTTTGAGGATTTACCCGGACTTTGTAATCATGTAGTTGATGTGTTATCGACATTCGTCGCTGATGTGACTAGATGAATGTTCTGTCCACAAGCCATTGATTCGAAACCTGACGTCTGCTGATCAAGCAATGTGTATGAATAAAGAGTCTGAGACCGCAATTGAAGTGTTGGTTAATAGAATGTATGACTGCTTTTTCAGTGAGCGGCAACATGGACGATACCATCAAATGAGAGAAATAAAAAGCAATTTCAGAGGAGAGCCAATGCCTACTTGAGAGAAGAGGGAATGGAGTTTCCCATAAGAATTAAAGTTTCAAAGTTATGAAGAGGAACGTAGAATCATGCGTTAAAACTAATTGTGCCAAAAGAAAAAGAACATTTTAGTTAATCATACACAATAGCTGACAACATCGATTTGGAAGATAGAGAATTTTCGAATACCTTAAGTCCTCGTTTATCTACTTACCAAGTACTTGGATGTTTACAAAGAGAGAGAGAGAGAGAGAGAGAGAGAGAGAGAGAGAGAGAGAGAGAGAGAGAGAGAGAGAGAGAGAGAGAGAGAGAGAGAGCATAGTTTGCCTAATCGATGTTGGCTTCAGATTTATGAAAGTTAACCAATTTCTTTTGAGAATAGCTAAACCATTTAATCAGATTTATATAATTTTGGGGAAAAATTTCCCTCGTGCTTTTTAAACCGATAAATTTCCTGCAGTTTTTAGAAATGTTGCATGCAATTATACTTTTGCTTATGGTTGGAATAGGAATTAACTTACTCATCGTAAAGGCATCGTAAAGGAGGTCATGACTGTTATTTTTCGAGTCGTATTTGCGCATAAAAGCCTAACTTCTCATTATTGTGTATTTTTTATGTATTTTGGAAAAAAAAAGATATAGTAAATGTAGATAAACATTAGGCAATCTTCACTGCTATGGAAAACACAACATAAGTGCTCTGCGAATCAAGGATTGTTACAGAATGATAACTCAAGGAATAAGTGATCTTAATATTTCATCAAAATGTTCGATGAAAGGAGAAAATTTAAGGGTTCTTTGAGAGAAGGCTCGTAGAGTTAAACCTCTGACAATTCCAAAAAAAAAAAAAAAAAAAAAAAAAAAAAAAAAAAAAAAACATAACACTGATATATTAACATTATTCAAATCTTATGTTGATTAACATACTTCTGATACTAAACTGAAGTGGAGTTTTGTGTCTGGATAGATCTTGATAGTTAAGGCAATAGTATTATTAAAGACAAGGAGTATCTTAAAAGCAATGAAGTGTTGTTATAAGCCTCGACATAGTGGCACAGATCTAGCGAGGAACATAGAACGGATCGTAAGATCAGCGTGAGATGAAGGAGCAACACAAGCAGCAATGACAGGCTAGGACTTATGAACGAAAAAGTTACTTATAAGTGATTTTTATTTTATTGATGATGTAAGATAGTGTTCATGATGTCACTGGGCATATTGATGTTTGCGATGCATGTTCATGATCTGCATAGACCAAGCAGAGGTAGTAGTTTACCTAAGGCACCAACCACCCATTGAGATACTAACATTAGAGAGTTATTGCGTCATTTGACTGGCCAGACAGTACTACATTTGATCCCTCTCTCTGGTTACGGCTCATTTTCCGTGGCCTACAAATACACCGAATAGTCTGGCGTATTCATTCCATATTGTTTTGTCCTCATACACCTGAGAACACCCAGATTACCAAGCAATTATTCTTCACTTAAGGGGTTAACTACTGAACTGAAATTGTTCATTGGCTACTTTCCTCTTGGTAAGAGAAGAAGAGAGACTGAATTTACTAAAGTAAGCAATTATTCTAGGAGAAGGACACTGCAAACTCAAAATATTGTTCTCTAATCTTGGGTAGTGCCATAGCCTCTGTAATATGGTCTTCCACTTTCTTTTAGTAGAGTACACTGGCACACTTTTCTATTTTATGCTTCTTCCCCTTATTTTTTTATTTTTTTTTTATATTTCATATAGGAAAAATCATTTCTTTATTTCCTTTCCTCACTGGGCTATTTTTCCTATCGGAGCCTTTAGGCTTATAGCATCCTGCTTTTCCGACTAGGGTCGTATCTAAGCTATTAGTTGTAGTAGTAGTAAGAGTAGTAGTAGCAATAATAATAATAATAATAATAATAATAATAATAATAATAATATCAACATAAATAATAATAATAATGATAATAATAATAATAATAATAATAATAATAATAATATCAACATAAATAATAATAATAATAATAATAATAATAATAATGATGATGATGATGATGATGATGATCATCATCATCATCATCATCATCATCATCATCATAATAATAATAATAATAATAATAATAATAATAATAATAATAATAATAATATAAACATTTTCTCATATATGATATAGCTTGCAGAAAGCTCGAGAATATGACCCATCAGGAACACAATTAGGTAAACAATAAAGCCACGGAGAATACGTAGTTGATCCACAGGGAAATACTGCGTTCATAAAATGGAACAAATAAAAGAGTAAAGGCTTTCCCCCCCCCCCCCCCAAGGAAATGCACGTAGAAGTACTGAACGATTTTTTTTCGGGGGGGAGGGGATGGGGGCGACACTATGAAAAACGCATAAATTTTGTAATTGTTTACAACACCACGCTCTCCATTTACTCCAAAATAAGGCAATCCTGCAGTTCTTATCATCTTGCACAGTAATTAGGTGGTTAATTAAATTCTGGGAAAGCAATAATTAGCAAGATATGTTGAGGAAGGGGGAAGAAGTTATAAAAAGAAAATAGCTCGGTTTCCTCACTAAACGACTTGGAACTGACATGTCAACATAGTCAACCAAACAGAATTCGTGATGACAGCATACATTTGATATACTGTATATTCAAAATATACTAAATTAAACATCGAATTATTACTCAAAAATGTCACTATTTGTAAATTGCATATTTTAGGGACACTTTTGAGTAATTAATCCATTTTTAATTAATTAAGTATATTTTGAATATACAGTAAATCAAATGTACGCTGGCATCACAAACTTCTGTTTATGTACGCTGGCATCACGAATTCTGTTTGGTTGACTATGTTGACATGTCAGTTCTAAGTCGTTTAGTGAGGAAACCGAACTATTTTCCTTTTATAACCCCTTCCCCCTTCCTCAACATATCTTGCTAATTAATGCTTTCCCAGAATTTAAATAACTACCTAGTTACTGTGCAAGAAGATGAGAACTGCAGGATTGCATTATTTTGGAGTAAATGGAAAGTGTGGTGTTGTAAACAATTACCCTAATTTCTTATATCGTTATTTATGGTTGGAAAGATTCTTATGAAAGTAACGTGGCTCTGAGGTAACTTTCAATGTTAAACACATGCTTTGCTAACAGCCTGTAATTTCCAATATCTTGAAACGAAAGGAAAATTCACAAATATAAGAACTTAATATCCCTACTCTTTGAAATTAAGTAAGAATTTAGAGGATTGTATATATATATATATATATATATATGTGTGTGTGTGTGTGTGTGTGTGCGTGTGCATGCGTGTGTATATATATATATATATATATATATGTACATATATATAGATAGGAAAAATGGAAAATAAAATATTTTAAGAAGAATAACAACATTAAATATATCTTCTATATAAACTATAAAAACTTTAACATAACTAGAGGAAGAAAAATAAGATAGGATAGTGTGCTCGAGTGTACCCTCAAGCAAGATATTTCTAACCCAAGACATTGGAAGACCATGGTACAGAGGCTATGACACTACCTAAGACTAGAGAACAATGGTTTGATATTGGAGTGTCCTTCTCCTAGAAGAGCTGCTCACCACACCTAAAGAATCTCCTTTACCCTTCCCAGGAGGAAAGTGGCCACAGAACAATTTCAGAGCAATAACCCCTTGAGTGAAGAAAAATTGTTTGGTAATCTGTGTTTTAACGTGTATGAGGGCAGAGGAGAATATGTAAAGAATAAACCAGACTATTCAGTGTGTGTGTTGGCAAAAGGAAAATGAACCGTAACCAGAGAGAAGGATCCAATGTAGTACTGTACAGTCTTGCCTGTCAAAAGACCTCATAACTCCCTAGCGGTAGTATCTCAACAGGTGGCTGTTGCCAACCTATATAGACTAAACTATTCTTTTCGTCTTTTACGAGAGGAGGTGGGCAGAGTTAGCTGAGAAGGTTGCCATCGTCAGACGACGATAAAACCATACTTCAAACTGCCAAGTTAGCAACACTGGCACCACAAGGGGCCAACCGGACACTGTGCACACACACCGAGATGTTTCCTTGAATTAGCTGGAAGATTCCAGAATGAATTAGGATGACATATAAGGGCCTGCTGATGCATAGCCTGACATCTTGACAGAGCCAAACGTTTGACAGTCCTCTCCCCAGCATATATCCAGCCACTAAGTGATTTCTCTCAAACGTGTATAGTGCTCTCGAATATTGGTTATATTTTGTGTATTCAATTTGACAGGAGTAAAGTATATTTGTAAGTACAGTTTATCTTGTAAAATATTTTTTTTTCTTTTATTTTTTTGGGGGGGACTGGCCCTGTGTGATTTGGTTAAAAAGTGAAGTGCGTTTATTTTTGCTTATTCGTTATGTAACCTTGTGTGAGCCCAACGAACTTTAGAGTAATTATTGTTTGTTTACTATATTGTTATAATGTGAACTTTTTCCATTAATTATACAAATTAAATATTTTCATATATTAGTTTTTAGTGAAACAAGTAATTGTATATTTTTTGAAGTGTCATTTTGTCTTAAGCCTAAGGTCTAGTTCAGATTTAAATTTCGAGGGATTTATTTTTGGTATTTACGTTGAATGGTTATTTTTATGGAATATGTATATTTTTTGTAAAGTGGGTATTATTTTGATCATCAATAATTATATCAGTGCCTTGCTCGTATCCCTGACTATAAGAGGTTGATTAGAGAATAGTTCCCGTTGAAAGTAAAGTACTCAACCAGTTTTGTTTTGAGAGTAACGTAAAGAGATCTTTAGATATCCTGTGTTCATAATATATTAACTGGTAGTTGCGTATTATTCTCAGAGCCTGGAAGTATTCTCGTGTGTATCGGACTTATGTAATATATATTTATATATATACATATATATGTATATATATATATATATATATGTATATATAAAGATATATATATATATATATATATATATATTTATGTGTGTGTTTGTGTTTCTGTATATATATATATATATATATATATATTTATGTGTGTGTGTTTTTGTATATATATATATATATATATATATATTTATGTGTGTGTGTTTTTGTATATATATATATATATATATACATATATATTTATATATTTATGTGTGTGTTTGTGTTTCTGTATATATATATATATATATATTTATGTGTGTGTGTGTTTTTGTATATATATATATATATATATATTGGCTTCAGACTAAGGCAATATATATATCTACTCAGGAAGATCAGATGATGTTGGAAAAGAAGGGGTAGGAATGATGATGACTCCAAGAGCACAAAAGGGCATTAACCGAGTGGAGAGCTGTGAATAGTAGATTGTTACTAGCAAAGTTCAATATAATATGAGTTTTATAGTTTGCTATGCTCCAACAAATGATTCTCCTGAAGAAAGGAAAGATAAATACTATGAAGAACTGCAGAGGGTACTAGATGAAATCCCTGAGAGAGATATGAAAATTGTGATCAGCGACTTCAATGCTAAAGTTGGAAGAAATAACCAAGGGATACAGAATGTGATGGGTGTCAAGGGTCTTGGACAAAGTTGCAAATGAAAATGGAGCACATTTAATAAGTTTCTGTTCAGCAAACAATCTTGTTATTGGAGGCAATTACAAATATCAGATAGATCACATTGCCATTAATAAAGAGAGAAGGAGGACTCTAAGAAATGTAAGAAGCTATTGGTAGTGATCTCCAGCCCTTCATTGCCACACTGAAATTAAAACTGAAAGCATCCAACAGAAAGATGGATAGAATACCTAGGTTTGATACTACTAAGCTTTTAGAAGAATAGCACAGAGAAACATTTGCAATTGAATGTAGGAATAGATTTGAATTCTTAGAGACTTTGAAAGACGAAGAACAGGCAATTAATGAAGAATGGTGGGATATTAGGAACATATATTAGTCAGTTGGTGGTGTAGTTTTGGGTCACGCAGTTACAAGGAGAAAGCCATGGATACCTAATGATACTTGGGATACTATTAAGAGAAGACAGACACAGATACTAATTGTTGAAATTTTTCGAGGAGGTAATGGAAATTACAAGGTAGAGCATGCTAAGTATTCCCGTATTGATGGTGAGGTCAAAAGAAAAGCCAAGAATGACTTGAGAGAATATTTAGACAGTAAAGCAGATGAGGCTGACAAAGCTATGGATTCAGGAAGTGACCATGGTGTAAGAGTTGTTCATTGAATTACTAATGAAATCTCGACTGGGGCATAGAAGAAGAAGCATATACCCGCCAAAAACAGAGATGGCTCTGTTATAGCAACTGAAGATGAAGAAAGACAACTTTGGATGGAACGCTTAAGTGAGGTTATGAACAGGAGATATGAAGAGAATAATTTGTTTGATATACCTGAAGCTGAGGAAGACCTTGATGTTCCCATGAATGAATTCAATGTCTTTTAAGTCAAAGCTATCCTCAAAAAGATAAGGAGATGGAAAACCTCTGGATACGATGGAATAACTGCCTATATTATACTGGCCGAAAATGAAGTGACTTCCAAACTACTTACAAGATTATTTTGTAGAATGTAGCATGGAGAGGCAAAACCTGAAGAACAGGAGTAAGGAGTATTGGTGAAAGTAGCTAAAAAAAAAAAAGGAGATCTGACTAATTTAATAATTAGAAAGATATAACACTTACGTCAGTTGTTATAAAAATATAGACAGTAGTATGCTTATTCTTAAGAGACTGGAGAGAACGGTTGATAAAAAGTTGAGAGATGAACAATCAGGATTTAGAGAAGGTAGAAGTTGCACTGATCAAATTTTCATTTTGAGACATGTAGTACAGCATTGTGTAGAATATAGAAATCCCATTTTGATGGCATTTTTGGACTAAGAAAAAGCCTTTGATAGTGTGCACTGGCAAATTTTGTGGATAGTTCTGCATTATTATGGAATTCCTCTTAAATATGTAAATTTTATTAAGTCTGTTCTTGAGCATAGTAATGCGTAGAACAGTCAGAGATGGTGGAGAAGGATTGGACCTAACAGACCTAGAGTATGCTGATTGTGCTGTCTTTGTTAGCTGAACACCACAGAATTTGCATTGCTCACTTACCAGAATGCATGAAATATTACACGAGGTTAGGCTGAAGATGAATAGAAGAAAGACAGGGATAATGAGAACTGAGTATGCAATGGAAGATGAAATATCATTGGAAGGGGAAATGACTAATGAGGTAGAATTATTTAAGTATTTACGAACTAAGATCTCCAATACAGGGTCTTTAGAATTAGAGCTTAGTTAAAGATTGAAAAAGCAAACCAGACATTGGCTAGGTTAAGCAAAATTTGGAAATCAAATCACGTGAAATTATATATAAAAATCTGACTATATATCAGTTTGGTGAGATCGGTGTTAGGCTACTATATGGACATGAGTCTTGATATACCAATGAAACATTCTCCAATAGATTTAGTAGATTTGAGAACAAACCCTCACAAGGATATGGGGAGTTGAATGTTTTTTTTTATTCAAATAAACTATATTTTATACTCATAATATCTGGATTCTCTCTATCTGGGGATCATATACCCAAGGGGGAATTAGCTAAAAGATAATAGCTTTTCGTCAGCCGGAAAATCAAACCAAGACCAAAAAACTGAAGTTCCATTGACTTGGCAACTCAACTGTGAAGAGGGATAAAAGTTGATGACAATATTCCCATGATTATAACTTTTTGTACATATAATTAAAATCAACCCATCTCCACCATTGTCACATGCTATTAAGTGTGTACTTAGCTATGGTTAATAATAATTTTACGCATCTAGACGTGTTTTTTATATCTTTATATATTCAAATAAACTATACATTATACTCTAAAATCTGGATTCTCTCTACCTCTGGATCAGAAACCTAAGGGGGAATCAACTGAAAGATAATACCTTCTGGTCGGCCGGGGAATCGAACCCTGACCCAAGAAACAGGTTCCATTGACTTAGCAACTCAGCCACAACGAGATATAAAAGTTTATGACAATCCTTCCAGACTTATACATGTCAAATTCATGTTTTTTGTAATTGTAATTAGAATCAATCCATCCCACTATTCTCTAGACTATTGGTTCTGGTATATAAAGGACAGGTAACGAGCGTGAGAAAAACGAGAGACCTGACTGAGGACATTCTTCAGCTACACCCTCTGTGACTCTGGAAGTTTGTGAAGACAAAGAAGATTGAAACAACATTCATCATTAGAAGCAGAAGCCATAATTCTTTGTGTCAACATTTTATATCTGAAACTATTCAACGCCATTTGTCTCTAACTGTATAGAAGTATGGAAAGTTAACTCGCCCTACTTCGTAACAACTCTGTATATTTACTCATTAGTTTTGGTGTGCTGCGGGTATTCGGTGAATCTTGTGTAATGTTGTAAATATTTATGTTAAATCTTAAATATAGTTTCATTTTTTGTTTGCGGGTTACTATTTTCATCTTGCTGTTGATGTTTTGCTATTGTTTAGTAAGCTTTATGAGTAGATTTTGTATAATCTACGTCTTATGTAATAGTTGAACGTAACACCCATCACCACCTGGTTTTAATTGTTCTTCATGAAAAGATTTAAGTTGTTCCATTCCTTTAAATTATTGACAAAATCGAAGACCGAACATAAACAACACTCTCCTCCCTAGTTTGATGATCCAGTCGCTGTTTATGCCACACAGAGATGCCATATATCACCATTGACCACGTTTTATGAGAAAAAAAAAACACACACACACATAAAAAAGCCTCACTGGTGACAAGAGCATTGCCCAGTCGTTATTCCCCAATGACGTCACAGAGAAAGGGAAATTAGCGATCGGATCCCTTGGTGAACGCACCTTATGTTATTTCGTCTTTATGTGGTGTTCCCAGTACCGCATTCTTCGGCACCAGTCCTTGGGCTACTTTGGTTCCTGCCTTCTCAAGATCACCTAGTTTTCATTATTTCAGGTTTGGACCCGAGTTTCTTCTGACTTCATCTTATAAGTCTTGCTACTTTTTGACATTCTTTCACCAGTTATTTTCCACTCTCGAGTCCCACGATACTGATACATCTATAGGTGATACGTCCTTCTTTGTCTTGTCGACCAGAGTAAAGTCTTGTCAGTGTGCTAAATGGCGAGAATTTATAGGAGCCATTATCATTCACAAGATTGGACAAGATTGGAACAGTAATTCTGTAATTTCCCATTACAGTTAAATAACGTGATTCAGTTCAATTCCCACCGATAACGATCATAGTCAATATATTTCAAACGTAACACCCAATCATGTGTAAGTATAACAGCTTGTAATGTGACAAAACCATTATCAATGGTCAATACTATACAAGAGATAGATAATTGAATGTTATGTTATATAAGGACTTATGAAATTTATGTCCATTTGTTTTCCCTGATAATTATTCAATAATTATATTTCTTTTTATTTTATATCATTACGTTTTAGATCTAATCATTAAAACTCCGGTTCCATGGTTTTATTTCATGTCACAATGCATAAAACTCATTGCACCCATGTTGCACTAAATCAATTTTGAATATATTTCGAGAAAATAATGCGCTTTTATTCCTTTTTTGAGTACTCTTCCTTTATTTCCAAATGAGAAATAATTGTTCTAATTAATATCTCATAAAAGGAACTTTCCTGCTTCAGTCCAGTCTCTACGTTGAACGGGTCAATGAGATCACCTCTCATTCTCACTAAACATTTTTGTGTTATTGGTGCATATGATTATCACTTAAAGAAATATTCATATTACGTTCAACCAACGAAATGAGAAATGTTCCTTGGTATACGATACATAAAATGCAGTGAAAAAGTTAAATGGGGAAAAATTCATATCAGGTATTCTATATAATGTTAACATTAAAGATTTTTTTTTTCTTTTTTTTTTTTTAAATTCGAAACATTCACAAGACTAGCAATTTAGCGACATTTTATTATACATCTAAAATTTATGAATTAATCTTTGAAAAAATAGTGACCAGTTTAAACAGATGGTAATTTTTAAGCCACAAATATCTTCTCAAATAAAACACTCTGCATATAAGCATCTATCGAATGAAGAAATTCATTGCAAATATGAGCATAAATGTTTCAAATTCTAGCTAGAATACTTTTATCTTGATAAACCTACAACTATTCACCATAACTACTATTTTTTTTTTCTTATTTCTAGTTTGTCATGTAGTTCATTGTTTCTGAAGCATCAACTTATAACAGACGTAACATTTTTTTTTCTCGGTTAACCTGACATTTCCTGTTACAAGAAAGGGTCTATTGGGATGGAGTTGTGATACTCCAGTGTTGTTACAATTATATTCAGGGCAATCGTTATATTAAGAAGTTTAGCTCAGAAGAAGGATAGCAATTCTTACTGAACTGTTGATTGGTGCTTCGAAATACTATGTATAGTTATTCGAGTGATAAGTGATTGGTTAAAGGATTGCTTTTAAATTCATGGTGTATTAGTAACTATATTTTACCCTTTTCATGTTTACTTTAAAGTAGTATCGATGGGAATTATTAAAATTAAATTTAATTTGTGAATTCTGAAGAAAGTGGTATTATTGTAAATGGAAGAAGTTGAAAGAAAAGGATACCCTCATATCTTACAAGTTAATTTTTTAATAATATCCATATACCCCTATTCGTATCTGAAATAAATAATCATACTATGACCGTTTTAGAAGTTTTATTAATGACCTGAGAAATTTACTAATAGATTGTCGTTCGCGATAGATTAATAAACTCCGGAATGTATATGTTGAAGTAAGAAATACCTACGAGTAAACAAAAATATGCATCTCTCTAAGTTTTCTTTCTAAACTAAGTAGCTAGCATCCGTTTATTGTTGGAGTAACAACGAAAATTGTGCGAGATACTACAGACTATAAACAAATAAACAGAGCAGGTAAGAAATTTTTTTGAGACCAAAAAACTCATGTTTTTCTTATTCAAATGTAATATCATAACTTGTACAGAGAGAGAGAGAGAGAGAGAGAGAGAGAGAGAGAGAGAGAGAGAGAGAGAGAGAGAGAGAGAGAGAGAGGCACTCTAGGAAAAATTGATAAAGGCATTTTACCACAATTAAAGCAGATATTTTCTTGAAAACAATTACAAATATAATCATAAATTAAACAATGAAAAAAGTCACATCTCTTTTATATCAGCTGGCCAGAAAGAAGTTTTCGTGTTCATTATTAAGCGCTGAAAACACTTTAACGAACACCTTCCCCCCCCCCCCCCAACCCAATCACACCTGCACTGCCACCACATTCCCTTGAATCCTCCTCAATTTCATCACCAGACGAATTTTTACTGGAAGTGTCATTAGGTCATTTACATCCCCAGTGTTATTAAATGCTTAAAAAAAAAAAAAAAATATAAAAAAAAATGTACGTCAGAACTCTGAGGAATCCGTTCCAAATGAAGTCATTGTCGATAACATTGATTCTCTTTTCTTTGTTATTTTTAAAAGTTTAACATTTCTCTAATCTGTTTTATTTCCGATGGTGAGCAACTGATTTGCAACTTATCTAGAGCACGGAAAGACAAGACACCTTAAATCCAAAAGATTACTTAACCCCCGCCATCTCTCTCTCTCTCTCTCTCTCTCTCTCTCTCTCTCTCTCTCTCTCTCTCTCTCTCTCTCTCTCTCTCTCTCTCTCTGACATTAAATATGCCAACCAGATCGCAGTATTTACTTTTATATCTCCCGCCAACTGACTCGGCCATAAGTTCCAAGCCCCACAAATGATATCTACCGAATTGCTATATCCCAAGATATGCATAAACTCTTCAGTTGTATATTGGTAATGTACCTTTTTTATTACTTTAAGCGTTTCGCTTTATCATTAAATGATCTTCCATATGTTTACGGATTTCTAATTTTCCCCATATATAAAGCAGTTTATCATCAATTTTATTCTTGCCTTTATATATTTGTCTGCCCTAGTGCATAACTAAATTACCCTTGACATGTATTTCAAGAAACATATTTTTTTCTGTCATCTAAATACCTGTTCTTTCATGCTTGATTTGATAATTCATATACACCTGTTCATGTGATTATTTTTTTTTATTTAAAGTTATATTCACACTTGTATGTATGTATGTATGTATGCCTTTCAAACAATGCAATATGTCTCCTTTATCAATGTTTACCTTGCCTTCTATATCAACTTCCATCGTTTTGTGTAACAATTTAAAAGCCTTTTAATTGTTGAACTGGCCTGCCTTCTATACATGTGTTGGTGTGGTACTGATATAAACACACATTAGTGTTTTATCTCATGTCTCTTCAATGTGATATAGATTTGTTGAACTTGTAGGTTACTTCTTCTGAATAAGTCTAGTTAAGTTAACTTTAAAACAGTTTATTAGTAGCTCCATCACAGGAGTATGGATGGTTTGGTTGGATGACCATTCCGTATGACAATTGAAAATAGAACTGACAAAAATATAGGTTTTGGTGATAGCGTTGTATGAGTTATCTCAGCATTTTTTACAATTATGATTACACAAGATTACTACCGGAAGCCAACTGCTTCCGTGCAGAGACCAAGAGGTCAACTGTTTCTGACGGGATGTTTGTATTGTGTTGACGTTACATACAAAATGTTTACTTATGCAATGATTTAGCTTGGTCATACTTACGCATCCTGTTGTGACTTGACGTTCACACTCCATCTCCCTATGATCCATTTGGTCATAGGTTTATAAATGTATATGTACATTACATTAGCTCGGACAGCTACCTTCAAATAATTGAACAATAAAAAGTACGTTAAAAATCTGTTTTCTAGGAGTGTGACTGGATATATATATATTTTTTTTTATAACTCTAAGCCACAAACTAGTGATTAAGGATGAACATTCAAATAGGTATATAAAAAAATACATACCTAACGGACATAGTCAAAAATAAAGAAAAATGCATGGAATATACAGATCTATATATGGTATATGGCTAGCAAATTATTATGTGGTACCCCCCCAAAAAAAAACTGGTGTACATATGATTCGGTAACGTGTTAAAGAATAGTTGTTACCTTGGTAAAGATATAATTACAGTGCACAAAAAAAATTCTTGGTACGTACATGCACACGGTTTCATATATATATATATATATATATATATATATATATATATATATATATATATATATATATATATATATATATATATATATATATATATATATATATATATATATATATATATATATATATATATATATATATATATATATATATATATATATATATATATATATATATATATATATATATATATAAGGCTTATATATTTTATTAGATGCCGAAAAGATACTTTTATTTTAACATATAGGGCTTATATGTTTTATTAGGTGCCCCCCCCCAAATTTTTTTTTAAATGTTTTTAAAATGCAAATGTCCTAGAGTCTCTTCAAATACATATCACTAGCGTACTAACCGCTTTTCATGCATTTCACTATTCCAGGCAATTTTACTCCTTCGAGTGAATGAAATGGCCAATTTCAAACGGCTCTAAATTGAAAAGTTTTCAAAAAACAGGGAGTGTTGTCTGGACATGGCAAAACGTTCCTCCAGAGCTCCACCTGTATTTGCCCTAGCCTACGCCAAACAAAGATGTTAACGGCGATAAATATCATCACTGTAATGCTGATTGATGCTAGCAACACGTAGAAACGAAGATCTGCATAAGTCGGTGTCGGGTGGTCCATCTCGGTTAATTTCATCAACCGATTAGCCACTCGTGCGTTGTATGGGAGAGGTAAGGATGGGATTGTAGTGGTCCACATGAAATTCGCGAAGTAGGCGCGTTCCCTGATGATAGCGTTAATTCCTTGGACCGTGTAATTCGTGGACGTACCGATGCAACCATCTGCTGCAACAAAGATCTGGGAATAGGACATGGATCCGTCCGGGCATGATACATTGAAGCCGGCCTTGTCATATCGTATCCATGAGCCGCTGTTCAATCTGCAATTGAACTTATTATCGTCAAAAAGATAAAGTTTTTTCAGACAATTTTCATATGCATGCATGAAACCACTGATTTCTTTATGGAATTCAAAGGAGTCAGCTGTACATACTTTATTATTCATTGCCTCTGAACAGTGAGTTAATTTATCTAAATCTTTAATGACCGTATATGTTTCCTTATCAGGGGAAATCAATACGTGTCCTGTCAAAATGGATATTACTGGACTTGAGTTATTCGTCATGAAAGTCGGGAATGGTGATATCTTGTATGATTGCCAGGCATCGGAAGAATCAAAGGGAACTGTAATCAGGATCCTATAACTTTCAACGCTTACTGTAATTAGGCTATAATAAAATTCTAACCTATGGGCATCTAACATAGGAATATAACCAATTTTCTCCCGTCCGTTCTCCAAAAGTAACGTTAAGTCTTTTATTGCCAACAGATGTGGTGATAGAACACCTTTAGTTGCTAACGTAATAGCTTCCACATAGTCTTTTGATTTCTTGAAATGTGCAATTTTAGTATGGATATGATCAATTTTTGAATTATAATACATTAATGTTGCCAGCTGTCTGCTAAAGAAGGTGATGAATGCAAGAGTTGATGGGAGAAGTACAAGAGGAAGGCCAAGGTTTGGGTGGATGGATGGTGTGAAGAAAGCTCTGGGTGATAGGAGGATAGATGTGAGAGAGGCAAGAGAGCATGCTAGAAATAGGAATGAATGGCGAGCGATTGTGACGCAGTTCCGGTAGGCCCTGCTGCTTCCTCCGGTGCCTTAGATGACCGCGGAGGTAGCAGCAGTAGGGGACTCAGCAGTATGAAGCTTCATCTGTGGTGGAAATGTGGGAGGTTGGGCTGTGGCACCCTAGCAGTACCAGCTGAACTCGGCTGAGTCCCTGGTTAGGCTGGAGGAACTTAGAGAGTAGAGGTCCCCTTTTTTTTGTTTTGTTTCTTGTTGATGTCGGCTACCCCCCAAAATTGGGGGAAGTGCCTTTGGTATATGTATGTATGTAATGTTGCCAGCAAGTTTTGTACTTCCATAATTTGACTGATTTTGCCAGAATGTTCGTTCACCAAACTCATAATTTGATTAATTGATGTTAACTGATTCCTTAGTTCTGATAAAACTAATTCGTTTTCATGTTCTAAAAACTCAATTTTCTTATTTTTATTACTGATTTTACGACGATTTGAAATCCCTAAGCCTAAACTTGCAACAGATCCAAAGATGTTTAGTGCAGCAAAAATAAACGGGTTACGTCTTTCAAGGTTAGTGTGTCTTACTGTCCACATCAGAAGGTCACGAGCCAAAGATTCTGCCTCGTAAGTCTTATTTTGCAAGTCTTGGGATAGCATTTCTGCTACTCTTAGTGTCAGTGCAAGCGAACTTTCTGTATTAAAAGGAATATGTCGTTTATGCATCTCATTTAATGAAGCAGCAAACCTTGAAATATCGCTCTTTAAGCTAGTGACATCATTCTCTGGGAGAAAAACAGCTTGCATGTTTAATTCTATAACTATATTGCTTGCAGTAATAACAACGTCCTCTGTTCTCTCTACTATAGTGCCTTATCTAAAATCTATACTTTTAGTTTTATGGCTCTTCCCACACGAGAAAAATGTCTGAGCGAACAATATCGCTCCTAACAATAAAAACTTCGTTTTGGAAACCAGCAATGAGAAAAATATATGTAATTACTCCTGTATTAAGAAGAAAAAAAAATGTTAACATACAAATATCATACAGGTCTCATAGATAAAAAAAAAATTCCCCCACTTCCTTCTCTCTTATTTTAATTTCTTATGTGAGCCAAGGGTACAATTCTCTCATCACTTGGTTGGGATACGTATTGAACTCTAAATCTATTGGCCGTTAATGTTTCCAAAATGTTAAATGGGCCTTCAAACTTATGTGTTAGTTTGTAATTGAGTCCTTTACGTACATTTACCTGTATGTATACATTATCGACCACGGCATATGTTTTAGTTGGCTTCGCTATTTTATCAGGATTCCTTTTCATTATGATTTGTGATTCTTTTAAATTCTTTCGAAGGATATCATAACGACTTTTGCTTGCATTTATAACTTCCTTTAAAGGATTTGATAAATTAGTTGTAGGCATTGATACATGGAAAGGCGTTCTAACTTGGGTACCATACAATGCCTCGTGCGGCGACATTTTAATTGATACATGATATGACTGATTCTGAGTACTTAGTACCGCAGGTATTGCAATATCCCAGTTGGGGTCTGATCCCCCTAGTGTTAATCTTAATATGTTTTAAACCTTCCTATTCGCTCTTTCCACTAGCCCATTCGACTCTGGGTGATATATCATGGTATTGATTTTCTTTATGCTAAGGAATTCACACAATGAGTTAAGGAAATGATTATTAAATTCTCCACTCGAGTCTGTGATTATCCTGTGTGGAATTCCATGTTTACAAATGTAACACTCGTAAAACTTCCTAGCGCATTCAATCGCAGTTTTAGTTTTAAGCGCTATCAGTTCTGTATATCGAGTCAAAGCATCTACAATTACTAAGAGGTGCTTATTTCCTCTGTCTGACTCGTTAAATCCTGTTAATAAATCTAAATGTATTCTTTCAAAGGGTTGATTGGGCACGGGATAAGCCCCTAGGCTGACAGGTGTTTTCGTGTGCCCTTTGTTTTCCTGACAAGTACGACAATTAGCTATGTGTGTTTTTATATCTGTAAGCATTGTATGCCAATAAAACAATGATTTGGTTTTCTGTGACATTATGGAGAACCCTGGGTGTCCATGCATTTGATTTGCATGCAACCAATTTAGGACAGTGGATATAAGTGAGATTGGTGCCACTACCTGGTTGTAGTCACCTGTGGTGTATTGCGGGTTTTCCTTGTCACGGATCTACACAGAATATTGTCCTTGATTATATATTTCTGCTGCGTATACTTTATATATTCCTTTTCTTTAGGATTTCCTTTCAAAGCATTTATGATTTTTTCTAATATCTGATCTTTTCTTTGCTCAATCTGTAATAATTCAGCGCTCCAGCCCAGATCTTCCTGTTCAGATACAGTTTTAACAATAGGCATGGATGTTGATATATCTATTAATTCAGCTAATGGCTCCGTACAAGATGACACAGGGTTGCGTGATAATGCATCAGCAATGATATTTACTTTCCCTGGTAAATACCCAATCCTCGTGGCAAAGTCTTTGATGATCGAATGCCACCGAGTTCGTTTGGGACTGTGACTATAGCCTTTAAAGAAGTCGGTTAGGGGTTTATGATCAGTAAGAACCTTAACGGGATAACCGTAAATTATGAACTTAAAATGCACTAGTGAATTAACCATAGCTAGCCCTTCCTTGTCTATTACTGCATACTTACTTTCGGAAGTTCTCAGTTTACGTGAATAAAAAGCTATCGGGATAAACTGTGTGTCATATTGCTGAAGCAATACCCCACCTACTCCTAGGTCTGAGGCGTCTGTTGCAATGAAGAATTCCTTACCGAAGTCAGGAAATTTTAAGATAAGAGAACTACACAGTTCATCTTTCAAGGTATTAAACGCCTGTTGATACTACTCAGACCATATGAAATCTATGCCCTTCTTCGTAAGATCAGTTAGGGGAGCGGCTATTATTGAATAATTGCGTACAAAACGCCCGTAATATCCACTACACCCCAGAAATTTCTGTATTCCCTTGACATTAGTAGGTATCAGAAAGTTACGGATAGCCGACACCTTATCATGGACTACTTTAAGAACTTGGCTAGACACCGTAAAACCTAAATAGACCAATTTCGTCTTGAAGATTTCACACTTACTAATATTTACCCTTAAGTTATGCTGTCTTAGTCTCTGTAGTACGAGTTCCAGTTTACGTGGATGTTCTTCGAAGGTCCAAGGTATTAGAAAAGATTACAAGGTCGTCCATATAGGCATGCAATATATTCCCTAGTAAGTCTTCAAACACTATGTTAATCATTCTAGTAAATGTTATGGGAGCACAACGTAAACCAAAAGGCATACGCAAAAATTCATAATGTCCCCTGGCTGTGCTGAAGGCAGTGTATGGGATACTATTTTCTTCTAATGATATCTGGTGAAAGTCCAAACTGGTAAAATATTTATTCTGACCTAACAAAGATAAAATATTGTCAGTACATGGCACTGGGAATCGATCAGGGATCGTTTCCTCATTTAAGCGATGGAAGTCTACGCAGATATGCCATGTTCGATCTTTTTTCGGTACAACTATTAATGGGAAATTATAAGGGCTGTTCGATTTCCTAATGACTCCTTCTTCTAGTATTTTACCTACTTCATCATTTATCTCAATCTGGAATTTCATAGGGAGTCTGTACGAGGGTATATAGATAATTATCTGCTTGTCCTTTAACCTTATTTGATGTTCGATAACATCTGTTTTTCCTAAGGATCCATCCGTAGTGGAGTAAAACATCATGATATTCGGTTAAAAGTCCAAAAAATTTCTGCTGAATTTCCTCTTCTTGAATGTCTTTATTGATATTATTTTTAATAGATTGCAAAAGGGATTCATTCACAACTGATTGAGCGTAATTAATTTCAGCGATGGTAAGAATACGATGTTTATAAACTTCTACATCCAAGATATGTTGATTTTTGTGAATTTCTAAAGTGGTATTTAAATGATTGCAGACCTCAATATTACATTGTTGTTGTGACCCTACTGTGTAAATAGCTTGTGTGACGGACAATCCGTTAGTTTTCAAAGTGTCGGAAAGGATTAATATTTCAGATCCCGGTAACGTTTTCTTTACTCGCACGATTATATTCGAAGTTACGTTCCGCTCGATAGATTGCGTGTAAGATGATATTACGGGTGAACGAGAATTCTGTTGGGTCGCGTATATTATTTCTTTATTAATGAGACAAGTGATTGGTTCTTCAACGTACGTCACTGTTTTATTTGTCGTCTCCTTTTTATCCAAAACTGATTTTAAGGTATTAGAAGACTTATAGAATTTTCCTTTGATATAAATGCCGTGTTTGGCAGGGGCTAAGATAATGTTTTGATTGCCCATAGACGGTAAGAATTACAGCTGGATACATATCAATGTTTTGTAAAACGACAAAGGTATCAGCAAACGTGCGCTTACCGACCTTGTACTGAACATGAGTTACGCCTTTTACATTTAATTCATTATTTCCTATACCCGAGAGCCTTACTCCGGACTTCTCTACAGGGAAGTTCGAAAATAACAAATGATGAGTTCTCATATCCATGATATTACGTGGACTACCAGATTCAGAAAATAATGTAAAGGATCGGTGCTCTAAATTTACAGCATATAATGTTGGTCGTAACTCATTTTGGCTTATTATTGTGTGAATTTGTTGCAAATCGACGGGATCCTGCACTGATTTATTTGATTCGGCCGTGTGTTTCATAGGAAAATCTATTGCCTCACAATGATCTGATAGAACAGTAAATGGATTATTTGATACTACTGATGTTGATACGAATGACCCAACATCACTCTCTTCCCAATTGGAGTTAATTATGTGGTATTTGCTTTGCTCTGCATATTCTGAAAATTAGTCTGACCTTGCAAGTTCTGGCTAGACAGCCCAGGATCAGAGTTATTTGAAGCACTATATGTTTGTTTTTTTATTTTGAACTGCATTGACATTTGGCTGTTTCTTCTTATTGAACTGAGGATTTTTCTTTTTATTCCCATAGGGAATTGACTGTGGAATTCACTGTGGAATTGACTGTGTATTTCTAGGATTCTGTTGTTGATCACGCCAGTAGCATCGACTAAATGAATGAGTTGAACTGTTATGTATCGAACAATATCTCGTTCTGCAATCTGCGATCAAGTGACCTTGACGTTTGCAATTATAAGACGTCATTCCTGCAACTTGATTATTATTAACTACGTTTATTTGTTGTGGCTTAGATTATTTTTTTGCAAAAACTTGAGTAAGCAAGGGATCTAGGTCAGTACACTTAGACATGTGTTTCTTTATCTGTTTGTACACATATAATTCTGTACTTTCGGGCGTTAATTTCTTATCAAAACAGCACACTAAAGCCTCTGGCAACATAATTGTCATGCAAATTAAATACATTAATCGTAAGAAATCTTTCACGACAATGTAATCTCCCTTAACCAATGTGGAATTACCGAAAATATCTTGATATTCATTAAGCCTATCGGCAATGAGAGCCTCTCTTTCTATAACATTATTCTGAGTCATAGTGGCTAGATTAAGTGTATTTCTTGAGGTTAAAACTACATCTAAGGCTTCCTCACCGCCATAGATCGTATGTAGCCTAACTTTGAAATCGTCCCATGTAACTCCCTCTTGAAAAGAAACTCCCCTCAGATACGCACTTGCATCTCCTTTAGAAAAGTCTATAAAACTTTTAGCTTCTTGTAATTGTACAAATGGGTCTATGATAGGTTTTGGATTTAAGTGAGCGTCAACTGATGAAATCCAAGACTCGACATTCTGAGGTAAGAACCCATTGACCCGACCTTGAAAAGGAAGGATAGCTGAATGTGTCATGTTTAGTTTACTTTTTTTTATCTCTTCGATTCCTTGCAATCCTATCAAAATCTCTATATGAATACAGACGTCCACTGCGTAAATGCATAAACACTTATACAAATAAAGATATGTTGCAGATTATAACACAATCCCCCAAAACAATGAAACTAAGACAAAGATATTTCCCGAGAACTTCTGAAAGAAAACATAATTAGCACAGAGAAAACAAATTCTAGATGAGAATTCGAAGTTGAATTCAGTTTCCTTTAATGAAGGAAAAATTAAGATTTGCAAATAACTCACCCGAGCAATAATGGATGATCGACTCGTGACAACAAACATTTCACTGCCTAAAACTGAATGAATAAAGAAATGTACTTAGCTTTCAGTATTTATGGGCGATGGACGATGGCGTCATTTCCTCTCTCTCTCTCTGGTTTGCGAGAGTTTAGCTGTTTGAACGAATGTTTTCGATTTGATTTCCCGTCGTATTGTTGAATGTTTTATTTCCTGGATGTGATTCTTGAATGTTTGTTCAGTAAACGTTGATAAAGTTGAATGCCATTCCTTCGTCTTCTTAAGATGTTGATTGAAGATCCTGTTCCTCAGTTGGTATAATATTTATAGTTGATGTTCGATGCGTTAATTTCTTCGGTGGGCGTAGATACTTCGTTGTAATTGTAGATTCATTACTGTTGTAACTGCTAAGTATTACAGTTTAAATCGCTGGTTCTTCAAGTTGAATCGCTGTCACCAATTTTTGGTGTGGTACTGTTATAAACACACATTAGTGTTCTATCTCATGTCTCTTCAATGTTATATAGATTTGTTGAACTTGTAGGTTACTTCTTCTGAATAAGTCTAGTTAAGCTAACTTTAAAACAGTTTATTAGTAGCTCCATCAAAGGAGTATGGATGGTTTGGTCGGATGACCATTCCGTATGAAAATAGAACTGACAAAAATATAGGTTTTGGTGATACCGTTGTATGAGTTATCTCAACATTTATTACAAATATGATTACACAAAATTACTACCGGAAGCCATCTGCTTCCGTGCAGAGACCAAGAGGTCAACTGTTTCTCACGGGATGCTTGTATTGTGTTGACGTTACATACAAAATGTTTACTTATGCAATGATTTAGCTTGGTCTTACTTACACATCCTGTTATGACTTGACGTTCACACCCCATCTCCCTATGATCCATTTGGTCATAGGTTTATAAATATATATGTACATTACACATGTATTCATATATCTGTGCGTCCTTCTATAATTTTGTTCACGCATCAGTATTTTTATTCGGTTCATAATTTAAAAGTCTTGAACTACTTCTCCGTCTCTATTTTTCCTGTATAAGTATCAGGTTTACTTTCAATTTTCAGAGTTTAATACCTTTATCTGTTCATCTACATTTTAGTCATGTCTTTTCTATGTCCCTTTCTTTGCTAACAGCTATGGTGGCTTTATATAGCTGTCTTATTCTACAGTATTTATGATTGTCTTGCCCTCTGCATATTTCTTCCTCTGGACGTATATGTAACACTCCCTAGTTTTGAGTATTTTAGCGTATCTCTTTGTATGTTTGTCCTATCCTCAATATGTATTGTCACATTTCAATGTGATTTTCCTGTTGTTGATATTATTGTGAGTTGATGAGGGTCTTGCTATTCAATAAGAGAAAAATATCGATAGCAGGATACCCCTGAAGTCGTTGGAAAGTAGCAAGAAACAGAAGAGAAACATTGTGATAAAAAGGGAAACCCAAGGGGATAAGAAATGAATGATAAGAAACACTTACAAAAAGAAAAGGATAAATACTTCACTTTTATTCCTTGATTTAAATATACAAAATTGGGATTATTCAAGAACTCCGGTAATTAAGCAATACAGTAAATAGTCAGGAGAAAAATAACACTGATATTCATATTAAATGATAATTATTTCTAGGAAACAGTTACTCTGTCGAAGTTTCGGTTTTAAGTACCACAGAACTAGTTCTTTTTTTCGGTGGCCTCTAACGACTATCATTTCACTACTGACTGTTGTATAAATGAGATGATTTTTAAATGTCTTCACAGTTGTTATACAATAAGTTACAGAGGACTACTTTGGGCAGTAGAAGGAGCTTCAGAGGGAAGAAGGAAAGGTTCAGTTTTGTGGGGCCTTTGAGGGTGGTGAGGGAACTGACATAGGGCCGTTCACCAGTCCCACTAACTCGATCGTAGACATACAACTTTCATTATACATTGCACAATATACCCTTTTTCTTCATCTTTTTTTTTTCTGTGCGTTCTTCTTATAATGACTATCCATTCCTTAAAAAAGTCGACCGGCTTTGGAATATAATCGTCAGTGGAGAGCATTCCATCATGGCCAAATATAGTGAGGCAGGTAAAATATTGTGGAAAACAATAATAGACTTCCCTTATTCAATAAATCTCATGTCTTCAAGCACATGACTCAGAGGCGTTTATTAGTGTAGGATTAGGAAAGTCAAGTAATTGGAAATCCAATGTTTCCTCGCTTTCATGTGACAGATCGAAATTGGAATTTCGTTTGACCTTCCTCTTTCTCTTCATTAATGGATGAACTTTATATTTATCTCTGTCTATATTGGTCAGATCTAATCTATTAAGAGTCCAACGTGACAGGCGACTACATTTAAAGTTCTTGAAAATTAACATCTGGTGTTCACAAGCAGCTCACCATCCTAAAATTAATCATTCTCAATGTTGTTATACCTTTGTTGATTAGATTAAACCTGTTACACTATAAGTGTCTACTTCTATATATTTTCATGTTAACGGATCAAATCAAAATAGGCAAAAGATAAGAATCGTTGAAACTCTACCTCGAACTGGGTCGTGCATGTCAAGGTTAGGCAAATAAAATACTAAATATCCATCTATCACACATTAATTAATGATTGACCCTCACAAGAGACTGTACTACCATACAGTAGGTTTTCTTCATATTACTATTTCGGAGTAAATAAGATTAAGATGATCGGGGTAACTTTCGTTCCACCATCGGAGGAGGAAACTACTGTCGTTTCCAGAGGCCGTGTAATAGTGTTTTTCCCAAATATCTAACAAACCGGCTTATGGATTTCCATGAAACTACAGCAATGAATTTTTCAAACATTGGCCTAATTTTTGGAGATACAATGAATTGACAGATGTGCTTAATCAACCCGTTACTCTTAGAAAAAAGAGGAACTTCTTCCCTTCCTTCAGAGCGTTTCGAAGAAGTGTTACTTAATCACGTAACTGTGACGCAGAGGTTCCCCCAACCCTCCTTCGGTGTTTACACCTATGGCTATCCTAGTACCCCCCCCCCCCGCCCTTCCGTCTTGCCTTCTTTCCTTCTTTCCCATTGTTATTAGGCTACAGAGTAAATCCCTGTTAGGAAAGACTGTGTACTGCACATATAAAATGAGCCGGAAGAGCAATAAAATGATTTATGGTGGTAGATAATGATTAGATGGTTAACATAAATTATCAATTTAATAGAAAAGATTTAAAACAGGGGTGTGGAATCGCACTGAGAGATATTCTACTCGGACTCCTACAAATTTTAGATCTGCAACTAAGAATTAAAATAAAATAAAAACATTAGTAGAAATAGAAAACAATTTTTTTCCTTGAGAGTGATGATGAGTAAAATGTAAAAGTGTCCTTTTTTTTTTTTTTTTTCCCTCAAATCCATGGTTTCCAGCAATTGGTGAAAACATTATTTAGGAAAAGCAAAGCTAATGAATACTTTGATCCGAGCATATCAGCTTGGCATGTAGACAATGTCAATGGATTTCTCAAAGTAAGGTTGATTGGTTCATTAATTGAAGTCTGGTATAATTCCAGTGACAAAGTCGCAATGATATTTGTCACATACCTTTTAAGTAACAAAAATAGGTACTGGTACTTATAACGTAAATAAATATATAAAACTATAGGTTGAAATATAATAAATCTTATATATGTATGAACACACACACACACACACACACACACACACACACACACACATATATATATATATATATATATATATATATATATATATATATATATATATATATATATATATATATATATATATATATATATATATATATATATATAATTTCAAAATTTATCAAATGGCCGATGTCAATGCCCTTATATGAAATATCTTTTAGAAGTTTACCTTCTAAGGAATTCAAGCTACTCTCTCTGGTGAAATTGATATGATAAATTATATCAAACAATGCTCTCAGTCATTTTCTTCCTGGCAATTGATGTATCGAGTAACCTGTGTTGTATGGAAGAATGAGTCCTACGGCTTAGCCTAAAGAAAGCTATATTTCTGTTGCTCTACCAACACTCGCTTGAAGTGCGAAGTGTAGGGTTAGCATGGCTTCTTTCGTCTCCTGTCATAAGTCTCATTCTTGATCTTCAATGTAAGTGAGTGGGTAAGATATAAAACGTTGGTCTTGTGTTTAGGTAAAGTCTAAAGTCACGAATCACATTACCAGGTATGCTGAACTCTTACTGACAAAGAATTTCGTATTGCTTTGGGTAGGTCATATGACAATTATCTATGGAGTTAAACAGGCGTTTACCAATTCGGGGGATGGGAGGTACAGGGGAAGAAACGTTATAACAACGTCACTGAGGGACGTCATCACTTTTGCGAATGTGTGGGTGGCTAAGACTGGCTTTAGCCTCATTTTCTTAAGTAAAAAAGTTAATGAAACATAATTGGCAATGCACAGTATTTCCCAAAATTAGGCCATTGTATGAAGCGCTCCCTGCTTTGATATCATGGAAATTCATCAGTTATTTTAGGAGTTATTAAAAAAAAACACACACACACTATTACACGGCCTCTGGAAACGATAGTAGGTTTTTTTTTCCTTCTACACCACTAAGAAGAGGTGGTGAGCTAGAGGATATTCAATATTTCTTCCATGTAGATAGCGGACAAGAAATATATTGTCAGCTATATCAGGGGTGACTAAGAGGGTATTACCATTTGTATTCAAGGCTCTTCATACTTGAGCTAAGGAATTCAGTAGAGCTGTACTCTCCGATTTGATCACTGCGCAAAGACCATTGAATGAATCTAAAAAAAAAAATCGTGGAATTCAGGCAGTGAAGCCAACAGGATTAAGACTTCTAACATATTCAGGAAAGAGAGAGAGAGAGAGAGAGAGAGAGAGAGAGAGAGAGAGAGAGAGAGAGAGAGAGATAGAGAGAGAGAGAGAGTGTGTGTATAAGTCCTCCACATGATTAAAAAGGAGGTTGGGGGAAGGCGGAGATGATTTGCATAACCTTCTTCATTCATTAGGACTTGGGGCATTTGTGGGGTTCGTATCCTTTCTTTAATCTCAGTTCATAACAAATCACCATTTTGCTACTTCACATCATGACTGGGATGACACAAAATACCCCCTGAAGTGGAAATATGATCCAGTATCCTCGCTTGTGGCAGGAATATCTGAATCATATCCAAATGTTAACAGTACTATAAAAAGTGTAAACTTCATGTCCAGAAATGTGGGAATTAATCATGCTTTGTCTGATAGAAATTAGTGTGAAAGGGATGTATGGTTCTGTTCTCGATTTATCCAGTATGGTATTTGAATTATTCATTTGTATTATTATAAAAGATGTTAATTTAACAACAGTGCAAAATAATTGGATAGTAAATTGGTTGAGTAATACACTACTCAAGTCCATATACATACTTCTGAATAAGATGGCCGAGTCATGCCTTTTGTACAATTATTCATCTTATACAAAAATGTTGATAAATGTGAATCCAGACTCACTGGATAATATAGCGAGATATGGATATTTCTATGATGATTGATGAGAAGAGTAAAGGATTGCGAGACAATACACTGAATACTTCTAAGGAGAGGCAGCGATTACAAGTTGAGCAGATATCTGAGCTTAAAACTAGAATCGTGGTTTCAGAAAAAGTTTCATCGCAGATTGGTACAGGAACAAACCTGGGGAGAACTGTGCTAAGGAAGCAAAAAACAAAAGGAGGCGTCACCCCCTCCCCTCGGACGGCAGCGGAGTGTTATTACCGAACCACGCTCCCTAACTTTTTTTTTTATTATATGACAATGGAGTTGGAATCAGTAATCGTCTCATCACTTTTGGCACTAATCAAATTCTTTGACTGATATGCGAAAAAAACCCACTGGTTGGCAAACGGAACCTAAAGATACACCGATGCTTTTTCTTCTGATGTTTACCATACTCTTTGCACTCACCAAAAGAGATTAGTTCACCAAACTTTCAACTGGACTCCACAAGGCAGTAGAATAATTGAAAGACCCAGGCCTACATGGCTGATGGATATGAAGCGTGAAGTAAATGATGGTGAATAGAGAAGAATTCAAGTAATAGCTCATGACAGAGAAAACTGGTGAAAGCTGACCGAGGCCCTTTGCGTCAATAGGCGTAGGAGGAAATGATAATGACGATGATGTTTACAATACATGTCAAGATACAGGAAAGCATTAATCCTTGTATTTATTTACTAATGTTCAGCAAATATGAACCTTTATACCTAGCAGTGTTTACAAAACCAGAATTGGAACCTATGTTGAATCTTGACTCCGTCTTAACTGACTTTAAAATAGCATCTCGTAGTGCCATTAAACAGGTAAATCTCGACACGGAATAGTCGGGCTGTTTCGTTTTTGTTTATTTTTTTTTTCCTTTATTATTCTTTTTCTAAATTTCTGAGCATTTGTGAAACTGATGACATATACGACATTCCTTCCCATGGAACAGGTTTTATCTAGTTTTAAAGCGAATAAAAACCCAAGAAACGACAAAGATGAACTGGACATAATCATTGATGATTTCGAGGATAATTACATTAGACGACCATTAGCAAATAACCGTAGAATCAAACCAAAATTTCCTATAAGTTCTTGGAATGATTTAACAAGACCTCAAGCACATGCCCCATATACAAATAATGTAGTAAAGGACTGGCACACTGGATTTAAGAGATTATTATCATGTAGTCATCCAACAGTGTAGCTCCTTATTGATTCTTTAAGACGGGAAGAGGCCTTACAAAAGGTCTTTGTATTTGGGTGTAATGTTGAGGGAACCCCAAAGAAAGAGATTTAGTTTGTACATCTCAAAGGTAGGATTGAATCACTGGTAAATTCATTAGTATAAAAGAATGTTACAGAGCAATGTATTCCAAATCTTTGCGTATAATATATACTTCTAACTTCTTTTACAAATTCTTTATTATGCATTTAATGTATACATTCCTTTTAACAACTTGCGTCAGTATCTTGATATGCCATGTTTGTGTATTTTTATGCACTTGAACAGTATTATAAAGTAGAATTTATGAATATTTTATGAAAGATAGTGGTTAAAGGTTAAAGGTTAAAGGTGTCTGGTTTCAGTTCCAGTTTCACCAGAATAGATGCTCACCAGAACGTCAGCTGGACAAGCCCAGCACCCCACTGTGGTGCCCACTCACACCAGTAGCCTCCCCAGTAAACAGCTTAAACTCACGGTCCCGGGTGGGGATCGATCTGCTGCCCTGGAAATGTTAGGCGAAAACGTTAATGTTTATATTTCTTAAAAAGATCTTTCTCGATCTCCTGTAACTAATATTTTCTTTATTTATTACCTGTTGGCAAAATCAATTTTGGCTACAATGAGCATTAGAATAATAAATCCTCGCATCTAACATTAGGTCTTAATGCATTGTTAAATCGGCTTCCCTAAAAGTAAGTACAGTATATATATATATATATATATATATATATATATATATATATATATATATATATATATATACATATATATATATATATATATATATATATATATATACATATATATAAATATATATATATATATATATATAAATATATATATATATTTATATATATAAATATATATATATATACAGGTATATATATATATATATATATATATATATATATATATATATATATATATATATATATATATATATATATATATATATACATATATACATATATATATATAAATATATATGTATATATATATATATATATATATATATATATATATAAATATATATATATATATATATATATATATATATATATATATATATATATATATATATATATATATATATATATATATATATATATATATATATATATATATATATATATATATATATATATATATATATATATATATATATATATATATATATATATATATATATATATATATATATATATATATACGGAAATTTAGATCAGAAAGATTTATATCACTCAAACATACAATATGAAGTGCACACTTCATAGAAAGAAACCAGGTTTCACTAAATTCCAGCAGGCTTAGAACGATCACTTTTCTCCATTTCAAAAATTTTCAAGCTTGTAAATACCTCGAATTTGTATTTGTATTTCCTATATTGCAACCAATATCACAACTTAACTTTAGAATGGTGGTAAGTTATTGGAATTTATTCGTGTTACTGAATTTTCTTTTCTCGGGCTTTAATAATATGACCGATATACAATTTTCTTTACCTGAATGAAATGGAATATCATCTAAGCATCCTTTGCCACTATCAGGAGAGTAGTTTATGAATGATGTCTTCATTGTGGTATTGCTCTTAAATGCTACACAAATATTTTTTTCTTTATTTAAAAATTTTGGAATAATTTGAAAATCATTACAGTATGTCAATATAAGTGAGTTTATGACATCATGTTTGTCCTATTGTTATTATTAAAAAATCTCTTTTAATGCCATTAAAAGAGCCACCCGTTGAGACACTACCGCTAGAGAGTTTTGTGGTCTTTTGACGGACCAGACAGTACTCTATTGGATCCTTCTCTCTGGTTACAGTTTATTTTCCCTTTGTTTACACACATATCGAATATTGTGGCCTATTCTTTACATATTCACCTCTATCTTCATACATCCGATAGCAATTAGATTATCAAACAATTCTTCTTCACCCAAGGAGTTAACTACTGCACTGTAATTATTCAGTGGCTACTTCCCTCTTGGTAAGGGTAGACGACTCTTTAGCTATGATAAGCATCTCTTCTAAGAGAAGGGCACTCCAAATTCAAACCATTGTTCTCTAGTCTTGGGTCTTCCACTGTTTTGAATTAGAGTTCTCTTGCTTGAGGGTACACCAGGGCACACTATTCTATCTTATTTCTCTTCTTGTTTTGTTAAAGATTTTATAGTTTATATACGAGATATTTATAAAAGTGTTGTTACTCTTCTTAGAATATTTTATTTTTCCCTGTTTCCTTTCCTCACCGGGCTATTTTCCCTGTTGGAGACCCTGGGCTTATAGCATCCCGCTTTTCCAACTAGGGTTGTACCTTAGCAAGTAATAATAATAATAATGATAATAATAATAATAATAATAATGCGTCACCCTTCATAAAATTCTCATCTTTTCGCTATGGCTGCAATACCTTATAAACTTTGAAGTGAACACTATCTTAATCTAATTTCTTTGATGGAGAAAAAATTGTAGACATATTGGTTAGTTTTCTGTATTAATACACTTGAATATTTCATTATATATGTTTATATGAGAATCCAAAAACGGTTAGGTTATAATTATACAACTACTGTATAGTAAAATCTATTGTCGGTAACAAGCTATCAAAAGAGCTATCTAAACTTCAATTACTTGTTCACACCTATTTTGTAATCAATATAGGGACATAATCTTACATGCTATCTAATAATGAATTGTTGTATTTTCAAGATTTATTTCGGAACCTATTGTTGAATATCTTTCTTTCTTCGTTCCGTTCAAAAACAACAATAATTGTGCAAACACCGGTATTGATTTATCTGTCTTCCTAAAAGAGTTTTATGGCAGTTTACCGTCCATTTCTCTCCTGGCTTCTCTATCATAACGGAGAGTACGTGTGACCTGGTCCAGAAGCGACGGCATGTAATTTCCCTCGGGCATTTGACTTTCCGTTTCTACTTTATGATTCCATCAATGTTTCATCTATAATTCTACGTCATACTCATGAAATTGTATTTTTTTTTTTTTTTTTTTTTAATATTGGAGTATTTCTGACGCTAAGAAAAAAATACTATCTACCGAATTTCCTTAAAGAATGTAATTCATAGATGGTAATAAAAGAAAGGAAAAGTAAAACGAAAATGAAAATAACAGTTTGCGTAACAATAAAAGGTTCCTTTATGAAAAGAAACGTGTTAACTGGTTTCATGTATATCTTGTGTAATAATGTGTTTAGTAAGGCGATTATTTCCTTTTCTGTTTAATAGCTGGCTTAATTGATAACAAACATTTCAACATAGTACTTTTCAGGGACAATTTACTGAGACAGGTCTGCAGCAGTCTATTTGAATGTCAAGGTGTAATAGAAAAGGGGTTTGTTTTGTTTAAGAAAGACTGTAAGGTCTGCCATCCCTGTAATATTTACCAAGAGAAGTTCCCTTCCTATTTGTTTATAAGCAGAAAACTAAGTTCAATTGGAATAAAGGGTTTCTGACTGCAGTTTTTATCATCACCCGGTGTGCCACAGGCGATAGGTTTGTTTACCAGTATTGGAAGGACCATTCAGATGTTTACCAAGAGAAAAGTTTGTATACAAAATTAATATTTGTTTATATGCAACTATTTGATTGTTTGAGAATATTCTGTTAGGAAAAGGAACTTTTATTTTTAACCGATTTTTTACCTGTTTTTTTCGTTACTTAAATTTTCTAATAAAATAAATTGAAATTCCATAGTTTGGAAATTCTACTAAAATAAGCATCTGAGAAGGAAAACTAACTTTACACACATAACACTGGCAGTTTCTCAATGGGAACACAGCAACAGGCTTTTTGCATCGATCTCCCCAAAAATATATCAATAAACCCCATTATAACGGAATATTTTGTTAAGAAATTGGATATTTTTCATCTTTTTATGTTCACGAATGGGGCATAGATATACTGACTCTGTTTTGTACATTTTGCAGCATTTTGCGAGAAATTAGCTCGATTCAATTTTCGATAGACCAGAGCCTCAATGCCCAGTAAAAAAAAAAAAATAGTTAATTCTTTTTATTAGATAAATATCTTCATGACTAATTGCCAACAGTTATGTGCACTAAATGCTGTTGGTGCCAGTCAATACTACATTAAACCAAAGTGGCTGATGTTTGATCATGAAAACACCCACTGAATAACTTATTTACAGCACTTCATGATTTGTTAATAGCAGTATATGAGGCCTCTGTTCATATATATACTTAAAAGAGCAAGTGGGAGTTTGTCCACCTGTCATAGTCTCAAACCTGGAATTGTTGCTTGACACCAATTGATGGATTAAATAGTCTCAGAGGACATTTGGCGCAAAAGTAAAACCCAAATGTTGCACTATAGGGGGAGAATTAAAACATTTTTGACAGAAGATACAAGAAATAGAGAGGGAATGGAAATGTAGAGGAAAAATACAATTTTGTACTGTAAAGACCCTTAAGTAATGCTTTAGTGTAATGAATGTGGTGCACAGTTCAACTGACTTGGCCTCACTCTTGATTCCTATGATCTCGTGTGTACATCACCCGCTTCATCCAAATGTATTTTGCCCCATATATACATTGATTTTGTTTTAAGATTATGGACATCAAGCCTAAATATGTATGGTTAGATATGTGTGTTGAGCAAAAGATGGTGATAAGTTCTAGCTTTTTCCAAAAGAAATATAAAAACAAGTATACAAGGGTAAGAGTGGCAAATGGGAGAGTAGTAGAAACGGCTTTAACGGGTTATGTGTTGATAATGAAAAGAATACTGGAACACTGAAAGACGTACACATGTTTAGGGGTATGGCTAACCATATGTCTGATCATTGTTTGGTGGAAGGAAAATTAGTTATAGCGAACGATTGGGGAATAGAGTGGGGGGATGTAAAAGGGAGCTAGTGAGGGTTGAAGAGTTAATAAACCTGAGGTAAAAAGGGAATATTAAGAAAGGTTGATAATGGCATATGACAGAGTGAAAGTGAGAGAAACTGGTAATTTAGAGGAGGAGTGCAAGATAGCAAAAGGAAAATTTTGTTGGGATTGCAAGTGATGTGTGTGGCAAGAAGTTTCTTGGAGGCAGCATGAAGAGGGGCAGTGAATGGTGGAATGAAGGAGTGAAGGTAAAAGTGGAAGATAAAAAGAGGGAATTTGAAGAATGGCTGCAGAGTAATAGTATATAGAAGTATGAAAGATATAGAGAGACAAATGTGGAAGTAAAGAGCAAGGTAACTGAGGCAAAGAGGGCAGCTAACCTGAGGTGGTCGTTCATATGAAGAGAATAAGAAGTTTTGGAAAGAAGTGAAGATAGTAAGGAAGGCTGGTTTGAAAATTGAAGAGGTAGTGAAAGATGGAAATGGAAGTTTGTTAAAAGGAGAGGAGGCAAGGAAAAGGTGGGCGGAATATTTTGAAAGTTTACTGAATGTTGAGGATATTAGGGAGGCAGATATGATTGCTGTTGCTGGTGTTAAGGTGCCAGTGATGGGACATGAGAATGAGAGAGAGATTACAAGAGAGGAAGTAAGGAGAGCACTAGATAAAACGAGAGTAGGAAAAGCACCTGGTATGGATAGTGTGAGAGCTGGGATGTTGAAGGAAAGGGGTGTGACTGTACTTGAATGGTTGGTGAGATTGTTTAATATTTGTTTTGTGTTGTCAAGGGTACCAGTAGATTGGGTTTGTGCATGTATTGTACCGCTATATAAGGGTAAGGGATATGTGCTTGAGTGTTGGATTTCAAGGGGTATTAGTTTCTTGAGTGTGATTGGAAAAGTATATGGTAGAGTACTGATTAATAGTATTAAGGATAAAACAGAGAATGCAGTCATAGAAGTACAGGGTGGTTTTAGAAGAGGTATGGGATGTATTAATCAGATTTTTACAGTTAGCCAGATATGTGAGAAATATTTAGCAAAAGGTAATGAGGTGTATGTTGCTTTTATGGATCTGGAGAAAGCATATAATAGAGTTGATAGGAAAGCGATGTGGAATGTGATAAGGTTATATGGAATTTGTGGTAGGTTGTTGCAAGCAGTGAAAAGTTTCCTCAAAGGTAGTAAAGCTTATGGTACCTTAGGAAATGAAGTGAACAATTAGTTTCCGGTGAGAGTGGGGCTGAGACAGGGATGTGTGGTGTCGCCAGGGTTGTTTAACTTGTATGTTGATGGAGTGGTGAGAGGTGAATGCTCGAGTGCATGGATAAGGATTGAAACTGATAGATGAGAATGATCATGAATGGGAGGTAAATCAGTTGTTGTTTGCAGATGATACTGTACTGGTTGCAGACTCAGAAGAGAAGCTTGGCCGATTAGTGACAGAATTTGGAAGGGTAAGTGAAAGAAGGAAGTTGAGAGTTAATGTGGGTAAGAGTAAGGTTATGAGATGTACGAGAAGGGAAAGTGATGCGAGGTTGAATGTCATGTTGAATGGAGAGATACTTGAAGAGATGGATCAGTTTAAGTACTTGGGGTCTGTTATTGCAGCAAGTGGTGGAGTGGAACCAGATGTATGTCAGAGAGTCAATGAAGGATGCAAAGTGTGGGGGGTAGTGAAGGGAGTGGTAAAGAATAGAGGGTTGGGCATGAATGTAAAGAGAGTTCTGTATGAGAAAGTGATTGTACCAACTGTGATGTATGGATCGGAGTTTAGGGGAATGAGATTGACGGAGAGACAGAAATTTAATGTATTTAAGGAATATGGCTGATGTATCTCGAGTAGATAGGGTTAGGAACGAAGTAGTGAGGGTGAGAATGGGTGTAAGAAATGAGTTAGCAGCTAGAGTGGATATAAATGTGTGGAGGTGGTTTGGCCATACTGAGAGAATGGAAAATGGGTGTCTGCTAAAGAAGGTGATGACTGCAAGAGTTGATGGGAGAAGCACAAGAGGAAGGCCAAGGTTTGGGTGGATGGATGTAGTGAAGAAAGCTCTGGGTGATAGGAGGATAAATGTGAGAGAGGCAAGAGAGCGTGCTGGAAATAGGAATGAATGGTGAGCGATTGTGAGGCAGTTCCAGTAGGCCTTGCTGCTTCCTCCAGTCACTTGGATGACCGCAAAGGGTGGGCTGTGGCACCATAGCAGTACCAGCCGAACTCGGTTGAGTACCTTGTCAGACTGGGAGGAGCATAGGGAGGAAAAGTCCTCTTTTCTTCATTTGTTTGATGTCGGCTACCCCCCCCCCAACAAATTTGGTGAAGTGACTTGATATATATATATATATATATATATATATATATATATATATATATATATATATATATATATATATATATATATATATATATATATATATATATATATATATATATATATAATTCAAATGCAATGCATCATTATCAGTGACGGGGGGCCGTTACCTTCGCCTTGATGACCCAATACCAAATATTAAATACTTAGTTTGATATAAGATACTCTAATGATTAGTATACTCCATAAACCTAAAAATATGCATTTATGTATTTACATTACTATACATATGATTGGACACTTTTCGAGAAGATAATGTTTCATCCATTTAATTTTCATAAAATGGACCTGAGTGAAGATATGTTAATTTTAAACCTTAAATACTTTTACTTAGATTCAAGAGGCAATTTTAAATGCGAGCTAAAAAAAAAAAGAAAAAAAGGAGCTGAGCAGAAATCAAATCACTTAAAACTTAACGGGAAGAATTTCTATGTTGAAGTTTAATCAAACTAACAGTTGAAATCTTATTTAAAATCTCAAAATAATACAAAACTTTGTACGTTAATAGTGTCATTTCAATCAACAATTGACTTGTTTATTTTGCGTTTCTTTTTCAATATATTTTGAAATTTACGATTCTACAATTTCATCAACTGAAATGGGAGGTTAACTCTTTTGATAATTTGGTGAAAAGTATATTTCACTCCCCTTTAAAGTTGCCCTAAATCAGATTACACAGAGTAATATCTCCCCACAATGAATATCGGTTATTGAAACACTCAGGGAAAATTGACATCGATGCCATTAGTATATAGTTTTTCTATGAAAATATCATCAATAGAATATAATATGACACACTATATGCAAAGAATGATAGTAAAACTAAAACAAATAAAGGTGCTATGCCTTTAGATATAACCTCAGGCTCCTTACCATCATAAGTTAAAGTCTCACCTGAGAGGCTTATTATATTCTTTTATTTCATCAAACATACCATGAGTTTGCAAAAGACTTCAGGAGAACAATATGAAAATAACTTATCCAGATATAACTCTGATACAGATACCACTCTTATTAATATTTAGAAACAATACGATCCATCAAAAGTATGAACAATACACTATATATGATTGATCATAGGTAAGCAAAAGACGACCTAAAATCCTATTTTATTGAGTAATGATTAAATTAATTATATTCGAAACATTATATTTATTAATATGGAAATTTAACTGCGTTTGATGTCATTGAATAACCAATGTAATCAATACTTTGCAGCATCCAAGCGAGAGGAATCCACTAAGTATATATTGAGGGGGAAAATTATAGCAATTTCCCCTTCCAAAACATTACCCTCTTGTTATTTATTTACCCGAGTAGCTCTCCCAGATTTGATCAACATTTTCCAGTCTTTTGTGATTGTTGATGATTTCAACCTTCACCTCAAGGAGCACTTAGATTTTGTTTTTCTCTCAGATCGCGATGGTCTTTGAGCTTTTAACTTGGCCATTGAGCTTTAAACTTGTCCTTTGAATCAGGTTGTGAGCAAATCATAAATGAAGCTATTCAGGGGTCTGATAAATGCTTGCCCCTTATATACACTGACTCCCTTGCCATTATAACAAGTAAAGTTGTTTCTCCAGATGGGACGGCTGATCGTGTATTGGTTTCGTTAGTAATAAGGACTGGACAGCCTGCCTCTGATATGGCATCCTAAATCTAATATATTAATGAAATTTCAAGAAGAATGGAATAACATTTTTAATGACCTTTTGCATTTGAATTGGTGACAATTGTATAAAAGTGGTGAGCCAGTTGTGCTCTTGAATGAGAATCTGGTCAACATAATTGATAAGTGAATCCCTTCTAGTATGATACAATATGGAGTAAAAGACATACACTAGGTCACTGATGAGTGTAGATGCACTTATTCAATGACATGTGAGACTCATTATATTTGGAAGGGTAACAGATCCGCTTTGATTAGGAATAAATATACTCACTAAGAGCTGTTGCTCAGAAAGTATAAGATTCAACTGGAAAAAATACAAATTGACCATAGATGAAGATGAAACCCTTTCAAGTACAACCCAGGAAAATAAATGATGGGCTACCCATAAATCTGCACTCTTCGATGCAGAATTAATGGATCCTCTGTCACTTAAACCTTAAGGCTTTGTCAGTTGCTGTCCAAAGGAAAGGGCAACTAATTTGACTTATGTGTTTGAAAATAAGAAATGCAATGAGAAACATGATCATCCTCATTCGTGTTTTACTGCGGCTAAAATAACTGGTCTAGTTTTTCGGTCCAGCAAAATTAAAACACCTATTTGTCTTAATGCTTAAGAAGGTTTTGACCCAAATTAGTCTTAGTATTTCACAGTTTTGGGGGGACAATAATGGTACAGATGGAATCTTACGTGATTCAATTACAGTCAAACAATATTAACAACATATTAAAAGCTCCAGTCCAAGAAAATATGGGAAAGCAATGGAAATTAACTTTTTCGATTTCTCTCATTTGATTTAGGACAGATAAATCACATTGATAGATTCTATGACTTGGAATAGAAAGATCCTCATATTATGTGTTTTTCCATCTTTTCAGATGATTAGATTACACTATTAAGTGCCAAGCATTGTGTGAATCATAAGAATATCCAATATAGCATACAAATGATATAAAGAAGTTTCCATCTATCACTGACAGTAACATTAATATAGTTTCAAAACTATGGTTTCTGTTATTCACTCAGCACTAGGGTTTCTGTTATGCACTTCCCAATGCATATTATTATAATCAAAACTATTTTCATTTTAAAGGATCTGAAGAGAATGATGGATGATAGTTGCGTATTGTGTCGTCAACAACCTGACAATGGGCAGCTAACAGTACTCCTTCGAGGAAAGGGATCCAAAGCCATTACTCTGAGTAGCCAACTAATGAAGGATGACATCAGTGTAAAGCCAGGCCAAACAGTGCATCAAAATTGTCGTCGCTTATACTCTCATCCTAAAAATATATCAAAGGTAAAGAAAATCACCTCTGATACAAGCTTCACTATTGGTTGTAAATGGAGGGCATCAAAACAACCTATAAGCCTTAAAATAGACTGTTTTTTTTTTAGGCTCTCACATTTCTGACTATAAAGAAAAGTGGGATTGAAGTTCACTCAGTTGTGACCAAAGGTGCACTACAAACTCTTTTTAGATGAATGCTGTCTTAGAGATGATGGTTGGGCAAGACGTGTGTGTGCTAGACTAATGCATTTGCCTGACCTTACAGCTGCTGATGCCATTTGCCATCAGCAATGCAATGTAGTATTTCGTCAGGGGAAGGCTGTTCCTCAAAAGTATGCTACTCCAGCAGATACAAAAAAGAAGAGGCAGAAAGTAGGATGTCCTTCAAAATCTAATTTTATTGGTCGTCCATCACTGGAAAAGCAGTCAGAAGCATTCCTGAAAGTCACTTACTATCTCGTGGAGAATGATGGTGAACAGACCACAGTTGATGACTTGATTGTCAAAATTTCTGATTTCCTTGAGGGATCTGAAGCTGACCCATAGAGTCACAACCATATGAAAAGGAAATTGAAAGAAAATTTCGAAAACAATATTATAATAATAACTATTAACAGTATGGAAAACGCAGCAACAATGAGACACACAGCTGATAATATCTTATTCGAGTTTCACAGCTGTAAATCAGGGGACAAGAAGCAGAAAATTATTGAAGAAGCTTCCAGAATTATAAGGGAGGACATCAAAGCTACGGACACATCTTTTGCATCCTATCCAGCTGCCACTAAAGTATAGAGTGCGGAGAAGACATTACAGTACCTGTCATAAGGGCGTGGGAAATTACATAATAATGCATGGTCGGAGGCCATGAATCAGACGAGCTTTTAAACTCGAAGAGGATTTATTATCAAAGTTAATTTTCACAATTACAATGAGCAGAAATCTTCTGGAAAGCGAGATGAAACAGAACTTTAAATCTTGAAGGTTATAAGTTCTCGCTGGCTCTTAAATGGTTTCATCAGTCAATTACAAATTTACTTTTAACTGGTACAATACCCGGGGAGACATTTAAATCAAAAGAAACTATTGGACGTCTGCCATGGCTGCTGTAGGCTTACAATGGCCGGTGGGCCTAGTGGAGGTTGCCCACTCACGAGTAAGACTCGAACTCAACTTGCTCTTTCACAGACTGTGCTTTCTTATTTCCCGCCTATGGGTGGCAGGTAACGTAACCGCACCATACTGGTTCTTACCCTACGTCCCCTCTCCCCGGTGTACCTGTTGACATGGAAAAGGATTCAGTACACATGTGCTTGGATCATCAAATACCATTATACCAAACAAAAATGAAAGCGGCTTGAACTGCTTCCTAAAAACCCATGGATCATGGAGACAAGGTGATTGCTTGGCAATATCTGCCCTACTTTCTGCGCATTTACTTTACTGTTTAGCATTTGTTTAAAATAATATAATTGTCCGTGACACCTACTTCAAAGTTTGAAGCTATTACTAGAAGGTATTGTCAACAACAAGGATGCAGTAAAAATGGCATCAATTGGGCCAGCTATCATACAAGCAACTAGACCCCGCATTATCCTTGCTCCTCTGCAGTTGACTCTGGGTATTCAGCTTCGTCAACATTTTGCATCATGTTTCTAAATTGATTCCTTGCATAAGCATGGCCTTTGTGTTTCATAAAGTGACGTGAGACGTTTTGAAATTATTGCTGTTGTTAATCATAGCACAGAAATCCCATCCAATAGAGATGAATTTGTTCAGTATGCAGCACATGATGTTGACCATACTGTCAGAACACTTGGTGGACATAACACATTCCATAGAATGGGCATTATTACTATGATTATACCAGGAATATTATATTGTTTGCCAATGTTTTATTTCATGTATATATTACTTTATAAGATATCTATACATCATACACAAACATTACTCATGCACTTTTCCGATTATAAGTGAAGGATTAACTGAGTTTGCGTGGGTAACTTTTTTAATACATAAATTTTATTTTCGAAATGTTATTTGTTCATTCTAAAGTGTCTGTAATTTTATTATATCGTCAAATGAACCACGATGCTTAACAATATTAGATCTGAGTTAACGGGAAGTGACGGGGTTTGCTCTTAGCTACAAGTTTATTTTTTCAAGTATTTTTTAAAACATTATCTAGTTTCTAATATCTCCTCTCATACTGATACCATCGATCAGCAATCTAGATCGATGGAACTCGCTTTAAGGGTGACATTCATGCAAAGTTACTAAACTTTATACTCACATCTTCAAGAAAAAGAAATGAATCTATCTCTTATAGATAAATGGCCGTAGTTTATCTTATCTTGTAGTGTGTACAGTATATACTTATGTCCTTAGAAAATCACAATTACTTTAAATCCGAATAGCAAAAAAATTTTCCTGGGGTAATTAAGATAAACAAGCATACCTTTTTTGAGAGAGAGAGAGAGAGAGAGAGAGAGAGAGAGAGAGAGAGAGAGAGAGAGAGAGAGAGAGAGAGAGAGATGGTTATTCTGTGTAAGACTAAAGTGCTTTTACCACACAGATAGAATTCCCGAAGCAGGGTAATTCTAAATCTAGGCTACTACTGTAAAATCAAAGAATTTAATTAACTCTGCCACATAAGAGTAATTAGCCATCATGATTATGATTCTTTTCTATCCATTCCAGGAGGATATTTGATTTTATTAGAATAGTTTTCATAATGAGAAAAAAAAATAGTTTTTGGAGAACATAAATTATGTTTTAAGTGAACGAACTCCCAACTATTAATGCGCTGTAATCAATGTTGCCTCAGCCACTGACTTTTCACTAAGGGAATAAATGGGAGGTTGGCATTTTCCTTCTTAGGTGATATATAAGTTTGTGACAGTAAATATGCAGTCAAGCGTAAACATTGTTCATAAGATGTGGGGATTACAAGCGCTGGCCGCTTTATTTACGCCCCCCCCCCCCACCAACCCCCCCAAACCACGTCTGACTCCATAAGCACCACCTCCACTTGTCTCTAGTAACGTTTCATTATACGCCATTACCTCAGGAGTTTTAACTGAGAGGACTATGAATTCCTCGTTCCTCCTACTTCGTGTTCTTAAATTTTGCAGGTAAAATGCAGTATGCCAGAAGAGGGATACAATGTGATAAAACTATGTTTGTAATTTGGGTATTATTGAGGGGAGCGCCAAATTGAAGTTAAGAAGACATCTATTTTGTTGTAATTGGGTCCTGAAACTGGTAACTTGGAATCTTATAGAATTTTTTGAGTTTTCAGCACACATTTTATATTAATGAAGATTGATTTACTTCAATCTTTATTATACATGTAAATATAAGCATTTTGCACTAATTACTGTAGGCTACTATTAAATATCATTACTAGCTTAGAACATTAATATAGCCTTAGCCGAGAATGTTTATCACATATTATTCCAATAGAAATTAACCCTAATAATAATAATAATAATAATAATAATAATAATAATAATAATAATAATAATAATAATAATAATAATAATAATAATAATAATAATAATAACAACAACTATGCTACCGTAATCTTATTTCTAAACAAAATATCCCATATCATAGTATTAGACTGAAAATTAAAAGTCTACTTTAGTTTTATAGCGTTTAGAAACATCTCAATGGTATTATTTTCAACTTTATTATACTATCTTTGTGTTTCTTTTTTTATATAGTTGGTTTTTAAGTTCCAAACAATTCTTACTATGCTATCAAAATGTTCTAAAGAATATAGTGCTTGAGATATATGCTTAAGTAAACACAAACAAATTTCACACGAAATATAAGAACAAAAATGTCTTTATCCTCATCTAACGAAATAAGTTGATGCCTGGATGAGTTTCACCAAATTCCCGTGGATACAAAACTTTTATAAATATTGTGTTAAGTTACATATCTGTCCAAACAAAATTTAGCACTAAGAGGTCACAGAGACGCTATAATATGTCATGAAACAGATGAAAATAATATTGGAAATTTCAGACGTCTTTTAAAACTGATTGTAGAGTTTCGAATTTCAAGGTTACCTTCGTATTTGTCTGCCCAAGTTCAATATGAATACTTCAAAATTATTGATTCTAATGTTAAAAACACATAACTGAATGACATCCAAAGAGCTAAGTACATTATTACTGTATAATGCTCTATTCAACTCTAAATGCTATGCATAGGGAATCAATGTCAAAGATCATAAGATATGTTGAGATGAAATATGAATAAGAGAAAAAAAGTTTGTGTGAAAGAAACTTTCCTTGGATTTCTTCAAGAACATCAAAAGGAGGCAACAGGTATTGTAAAAGATATAAGGCAGATGCTGGAGAAAGATAATTTGCCTCTTGAAAACTGTTGTTCTCAGTGTTACGATAATGCTTCTGTCATGTCTGGACAAAATCAAGAGAAAAATGACTTGCTACAATGAACCCTAAATTAATAAATGTGAACTGTATCAACTTCTCTTTAATTCCGCAACAATGAAATAAAGAAGGTCACATTTTTTTCGGAGCTGCGCAGGAAGCGTTTACTCTTTTTTCAAGATCTGCCTATTGATGGGAGAGACTGAAAAATACTTTCCCTATATATGTTAAAACTAAATCTGAAATACGTTGGAGTGATAAAGCTGATGATGATCAGTCCATACATGATCAAGTAGGGTATTTGCTCCAACATTTTGAGACAATCGGAAGAAGAAATTCGAACTAGACAACAGATACTAAAACTGAAGCAATACAGATATTGAGCAAACTTTTGAAATTTTATTGCTTTGCTGATCTACGTTTCCGTAAGATTTATATTAAACAAGATTGATATAGTTCAGAAGAGACATTGGAATGCAAATATGAATTTCCATGAGGCAGCCCAAGATATCCAGGTGGTGCATGTTTACATCCTTACTATTTTGGAGGAAATTTGTCAGACATCTATCAAAAACGGCGTAGGGTGAAGAAAATATTACATGGTAAAACTGGTGATGAATGAGGCCTCCATCAGGATATGAGATACAAAGTCTGCTAAAAGGTATTATTGACAGATCCCATAATGAAATGGGCAAATGGTTCATCCGATTATGTAAATTACATTCAAAGTTTGACTTCATATTGTATTTCATTGAGTTGATATCTAAGACCAAAGAGGAATAGGCTACATCAGTGAAAGGTGCATTGATATGGCAAGTTTTTAGGACACTGATTAAGAACTGTTCAGCGAAATTATAGATTGAAGAATGCTTCTTAAGACACGAGATGATGATCTGATGACTAACTCAAAGGACTTAATTTATTTCCTCGTACAATATAAGGATTGAAATTACTTCAGAAACGTTCAAGTTAGCTTTCAGATACTAACGGGCCCTCATGAATGGCAGAAGCAAGACAATGACCTAGAGACTGACCAAATATACAGTACATATGATCAGCGCCCAAGCCCCCTCTCCATCCATGCTAGAACCAAGGAGGACTGGGCAATGGCTGCTAAAAACTCAGCAGATAGACCTATAGGCTCCCCCAAACCACCCATCCTTAGCTCACAAGGATGGTGAGGTTGCAGCGAACAAAGGAACTTACGAGTTTGAGCGGGATTCGAACCCCAGTCTGGCGTTCATTAGTCTGGGATGTTACCGAATCGGCCACGACATCCCCGTTATTAATTGCTAGCTGTGAGATATAATTTATAAATTTAGTAGTGAGTTAAAATTTAAATTGTACCTTTAAACATCTATTGGGCAGGAGAGGTTCTCTGCTTTAACTCTACTGATCGTAGAGCAAGAGATCCCAAACAAAATAAACTTTGATGACGTGATATACAAATTTGCTTAAATACCCGATGTTTTGTAATTCATTATCAAATATTTTTATTTTTTTATTTTTTTTATCAATACCTTTCTAATTATCTTCACCGTTTTATCTCCTTACAAATGGCTAATTATCCACATCCAAAACTTTTAGGTTTTGTTATGATTAATTTGACACATATTAAAACGTTCTTTAAAGAAAGTAGATTTTTAATAAGGGAACTAATTCATCTTTGTTCTTACCAGTTTTCATTTCAGGCATTATAACTGTTGAGTTATAATTTATTTTTTATAATATCTTTAATACTGGCAACAAAATATATATTTTTGTGATTTTCTCATCATTTTGGATTTAATAATGTTATCTTTTTAGTCACATTGATCTAATTAGCCTCTTTTCTTTGGTTATTAAGAGTTACAGTTTAATATGTTCCTTTACTATAATCTCCATTTTCCTTATCATATAAACATTAAAGAATTAATTGATTACGACTAATACTAAATTAATCATATCTATTGTTTAGAAAGTAGACTATTAAATTTAATGAATTTGGTTGCATTATAGGATGTTACGTAAATTATAATGTTTTGTTTTCAACACAATCTACAATATATAAAAAGAAAAGAAATTATAAGTTGAACATTTCCAGCTTAGGATGAAAAAAAAAAGAAAAAAAAAGCTATTTTGGGGCGCCTTCTGATCTACTGTTTTTTCTTGTTCACTTCACATAGTCAGTATCTTTGATGTGTTGTTTTGGGGATTTTGATAATTAATAAAAGGCTGCTTTGTTGCTGAGCAAAAGGATAACTTGCAAACCAGAGGTCACTGAATATCCTCTATCTCTCTCTCTCTCTCTCTCTCTCTCTCTCTCTCTCTCTCTCTCTCTCTCTTCTCTTGGTATTGTTTAATACTATACTTACAGATGTTGGGTTTTTCTATGAGGCACTTCTTGTGAAGAATTGCAGAACGTCGGCACCTCTGGATGGTTTCCAATATCCTTCATCTTTTATTTTTCTTTAAAAAAGAACGTCATATCGCTGTGTGTTTGTATCTTCTTCTTTTTTTTACGATAACCAATAGTTTGTTATTCTGCAAAATTGTCTTTCAATCATTGTATGTTTTTCCATTTCCCCAATATGTTTAACAATATAAAATATAATAGATTTACCCTGTATATGACCTTGCAATTAATTGTATCTTCTCCCTTTCCTCTATGTCTGTACTTCTATTTCGGAATTTAAGTTGTCCTTCATACGTTTCTCAATCAGCAAATAAATTATCAATACCATCTATCTTTCCACCTACATTTATGTTTCTATTGCAATCCGTAGAACTGCTCGCATTACTTTGTGTTTGCTTTTCCCTGCTCGATCTTTCTGTCTCTAGGAGCTTATCATGCTGTCAACTCGTGAAAAAAAATGGTGGAGACTACAAAATTATTTCAAAATATAACTAATATATATATATATATATATATATATATATATATATATATATATATATATATATATATATATATATATATATATATATATATATAGAGAGAGAGAGAGAGAGAGAGAGAGAGAGAGAGAGAGAGAGAGAGAGAGAGAGAGAGAGAGAGAGAGAGAGAGAGAGAGCAAAATCAAGTGGTAGCCTTGGGGATCTTAGAGAACAATTCCTTTTTAAAGCTTGTGGTGAGTAAGGTGTATACATCTTCACCCAGATTCTTGGAGAAGTTGTGTATGATGCAGTGGCATTGAAGATAATATTTGGGTGTGACCCTTTTATATAGCGTTAAAAGTATATAGATTCCTAAATGTTTTATAATTTAGTTAACTATTTATTTTCTTATCTTTCATTGTCTCTTTCCTTGAGTTACTAATTCTTAATTAATCATACTTAATTTGGTATGAATGACAATTGATCTTATGGTACCAAATAATTACCAGTCATTCATTCATTCTCAAATACCAATAGACTAACCTTCTTAGTACCCTATCATCCGCCTCTTAAAGATCCACAAAATACTTGAAAACTTTTCGGTTTCCTTCTAAAAACGTCTCTTGGTCTTGTCTAACTATAAAGATAGCATCCCCTGTACTCTCTCCTTTCATAAATTAAAGCTATTGATCATTTACAGCATATATATAAACTCCCTCAATTTTCCCTCTACTACGATTTCTAGTATCTTGAATACAGCCTTAAAAAATGTTTATTCCTTTTTAGTTCCTCCAATTCGAGATGTCTTATTTTGTTCATACAATTTAATTATCCATACAAGATCATTCGACTTTTTGTACCTCTGATTTTCATGCGGCTTTATTCACTTTATCTTTCGTTATAGCATTTACCACTTCAGTCTGTGTGATGTATGCTATTGGCTCTACTACCAAATCAAAAGTCTTGATAGAACTTTGTTCGTATAGCGTCTTTTATCAACGAGTTTAGGTAATTCCGTTTACAATTCGCTAGCAGACACAAGTATGAGTTCTCATTAAAAGAAAAAAAAAAAAAAAAAAAAAAAAGGCAGGAGTCAATGAATAATGCTCCCACGGTGTAATATATGTTTTACGCGTGTGTTGCATTGCGCCTGTGAAGCCATAAAAATGATCAACAAGGGCGATTACTTCTGGAACTTCAAAGAAGTAAGAAAGGCAAAATCAAAAAAAGAAAAAAAAAATGTATAAATAAAACAAAACAAAAAACACACGCCCCCACATACACACACACACACACACACACACACACACACACACACACACACACATATATATATATATATATATATATATATATATATATATATATATATATATACTTGAAAGAGAGAGAGAGAGAGAGAGAGAGAGAGAGAGAGAGAGAGAGAGAGAGACTACGTAAGGATTTTTTCCTCTTCCTCATCTTAAACATTTTAGGTCTTCTTTGCATACTTTAGACAACATAACTTTATTCATATTGTTTTTTGAAGAAAAGTAATTATTCCTCCTAATGGCAAAGCCATTCTTCCTTTAAATATATTTTTGGAGAAAATATATAAAGCAAATTAATGAGAAATTATTGAAAGCTTTTCAAAATCTCTTTGGTGTGATCATTGAAAGAATATCGTGTAAATTATGCCATTTATATAACCATATGTGGTAATATCTTATCATCTGTTTGACTATGATATCCAATCTTCAGTCAACGAATAAACTTCTATGAATTTTGTCTGCTAAGAATAATGGAATATTTTTTCCCATAAATTATTTCTTTACATGTCAGCGATGGCAGGCAGGGCAGCCGGTCGGGACTAAGGTCCACCCCAAAGCCAAAGCAAAGTCCTTCAAAAGAAGGCAACTGTGTTACCCCAAACGACTGGGAAAAAGGCACGCTAATAGATGATGGACTTAAGTACTGAAATAATTATCTACGAATTGTTTCTTTACTTGTCTTAAATAACTTATCATTCTTATCAAATACATTTCTAAACTTTGCAATTCATCATGTATACACTTCTTTTCCTTTTAAAATATCTCCTCGTATAACGATGATATGCACTCCTATTTGGGGAAACAAGTTCTCTTTTTTGATTAAGTTATAACATTTGCTAGTGTTATAGATTACACAATGATAGACACAAATAAACACTTACTGAATGGTATATAAAAGTATAATTGTATTCATTCGTATAAGATGAATTATAGAAAATAGTCATTCATCTACATTAAAAAGAAGATACAGGGAGGTCTGCAGCCCACAAGTCGTGATGGACATGCCACACTGGTGTGTCCTACTATACTGTATACTGTACAGTATCATCACCGTCTTAGTCATCATCATCAACAGTAACTAGTCAACTGCAGAACAAAGGCTTCAAACATGTTCTTCCACTCACGTCTTTTGATGTAAAGGGCCCCGGTTAGATTTCGCCAGGCGAGTCTATCTTGAGCCTTTAAATCAATACTTCTCCATTCATCAACTACTACTCCACGCTGTTGGTAACGTCCTTGCCTGGTGATCGCCAGACTGGGGTTCGAGTCCCGCTAAAACTCGCTAATTCATTTGGTTGTTGCAACCTCACCATCCTTATGATCTAAGGACGGGGGGGGGGGGGGAGGGAATTGTTTAGGGGAGCCTATAGAGTTATAAGCAGCCATTGCCTGGCCCTCCCCAGTCCTAACTTAGGTGGAGAGGGGGCATGGGCGCTGATCATATGTATATATGGTGAGTCTCTAGGGTAGAAGTTCTCAACCTTTATTGCTTAGTGGCACATTAATGATATATCCAGGAATTGACGGCCCAACAACTTTTAGTCGGTGTATTCATAACAATTATTATACAGTATAATCCTCCTACATATTCAACTGACACAAACTGACGCAAAGGTACACACTATGTAGGGCTACCCATAATATTAGTGTAATGGTTATAATAATGAAGTGATGACGACAACAACAACAACAACAATAATAATAATAATAATAATAATAATAATAATAATAATAAAATTATTATTATTATTATTATTATTATTATTATTATTATTATTATTATTATTATTATTATAATTATTATTGTATATGAATAAGTTGAGCACATTGGAGTGATGTGAAGCACACTGTCCTTTCTTCTTCAAATATATAGACCTCTTCTTAGTTTTGATGTTTGTGGGAGTTGAAAATCTTCGTTCACACAGATATGAGGTAGAGAACTATGGCAATATTTTCTGGCCTTTTAAGGCTATATGAGGGCACTTCTTTCCAATTCTCATCCAAAAGCTTTCTATTGACATATCCAAGTATTCTAGTTAGCGTGTGGTCATTACGGAGGCTAATTAGTTCATCTTCTTCAAGGGTAATAAGTTGCGGCTTGCTTGAGGGATCATCTATGAAAGGATTTCTTACCAAATCATATTGATCATCAGATGCATTTATTTCTTCACCAAGAAAAGATCACCAATTGTAAGGAGCAATAAAACGAAAATTATTATTTCCTTTAAATTGCCCTTAAAGACTGCAATTTTCGTCTTTCATTGGTCGAAATAATCTTGAGATATGTACCCATCGATACAGACATGTGAATTAATTATTAAGACAGGAAAATACAGCATAGTTAAAAACATCCTTTTATATTTTCCCAGGGGTAATTAAGATAAGCAAGCGAACCTTTGAGAGAGAGAGAGAGAGAGAGAGAGAGAGAGAGAGAGAGAGAGAGAGAGAGAGAGAGAGAGAGAGAGAGAGATTTTATAGATTGTTCTACGTCATGGAAGCAAATCTCTTATAGCTACATTGAACTTATTTATGTATTAGAGGAGTTGAATTTAGTTTGAAATATAATTTTAAAACAAGATTGTGTTTTTCAAATAGTATATTTAAACCCAGGGGAGTCCGAAAATTAATCATTAGTCCAAGGTTCATGCAGCATATAAACGATGAACTTCAAAATACAAGGACTAAAAGTACGCTTTACCTACATCTTATTAATTGAAAGAAATCGCGTTAACAGATATTGACGTATGTAAACCTTTATTTATAAGAAAAAATAATTTGGATCCTAGCTCAAGTTTTGCTTTATTGTGTTTTGTTGAAAAAGAGGTTTTCAACGTATAAATTTCTTTGTAAAATTTATTTTCATCAAACATTTATTGGCAGATGAACGAAGAAACTGTACTGAAGGATTTCTATTAATAGGGAAAAACACTTTATAAATTTTTGGCCCGATGTACTTATGTATAAGAATTACTAAAATAACGTTGGATTTAACTAAATCAACAGTTATTTACGATTTTTTTATCTCTCTCCAAAGGTAATGAAATTACTGCCAGCCGCTTTTATTTGCCAAACCTCCAGGCATTAATCTTTTTTATAAGGCCTTGATTAAGAAGTATTACCTGCTACTTCAGACTTAACCCCGTCTACACTTCCTTTCCCCTATCTTAAAATGTGTAGTTTATTAATTTGATGGTTTTTTAAATACTTTCTGATACGATTATTTTTGAGATTGGGGATATATTTTTTTATATATATAAAAAAAAATTATGCTGCTCCTATTAGTTTGTCATTTCTAATATAGTTTTGCCTTATCATAAGGATTCCAGCTTGGCTATGAATCTAGTTTCATGTGCTGCTAATTACATATTCTGGTACCATTTTACTTTATACATTCTGTTTTCGCCAATTGTTTTCATCACAGGAAAGGGGAGTCCACGGATAACTAGACTTTCATGTTCATTAAAAAGAATGGTTAAAACATAGCTGTCCCAACCCTGTATTCTATTCTTACTATATGAGGAATCCCATATCTTTGAAAAGTTTTATTTCCGTATTCATTGCTGTTAAAACGAATGGACAAAAACCGTCTAAACTTTGGAGGAGACTTACGATGTGCAATATATACTATTTGACCACACTTTCGCTAAGTAGGAATGTGAAGTATCTCATTAAATTATTAGGAACAAAGCCTCAGTAAACCTCATCTCTAAAAATGATTTTTTACATGATTCACGATGACCAATAAAATATCTGAAAGCAACCATAACTTTCCCTTTTTTCCAATATTCAATGTTTCACTATTTAGCTGAAGTTGCAATGGCGTATAAGGTTCCTCTCCCAAAGGGACAGGGTTGGGTGGCATATTCCTCATTACTTTTTATTCCATGGGAAAACATCAATTGTCCCACCACCAATTTTCTTCTTCAAATTTTATATAACACATGCAGAAAATGGGACTGCTAATAATGTTCTCGAATATGTATTCAACACAAGCAATTCTGAAATAATAAAAAAAATTGATTATTTAGTTTTCATTTGGATCGCAGTCAGGTTTAGCATGCATTCAAATTTTAACTGACTCATCCCATAGTTTACATATGAAGTATGCAAACGCCAACGTTTGCAACAGCTACCTGTGAGTTTATTATTTTTTTCCCCTCATCTGACCTTTAGATTCTCCTATAAGACATTGATTTTCTGCAAATCTTTGAAGTTGAAACTACCAAAATGGTAATCTGTCTTGTTCGAGAACGACTTACTGCACATGACTCTAAAGAGAGATAATAAATTTGTAAACAGAGTGCACGTCACACAGGTAAATATTTGGGGCAATTTTCTTTGTATATGTATTGTTCAGCTGTATCCAAAAATAAGTAATTTTTTTATCAATTTCCCAAAATGCGTTAATCCTCAACGGGTGGCCACAAATGAATTTCTCCCATGCATCCCCATCCTCCTCCACCACTACTCTTTTCATCCAACTATGTTATAGATCGCAAAATTTTCCTTCCAAACAATCAACAATCAATTGATTCAATGCTGTCCTCTTCTATATCTTTCCTTTCGTTCACAATTAGTACATTCTTATTTTTATCATTCACTGCATTGTAGGCAATGTTCAAATTGTTGACTTATAAAAATGTTGACTGAATGATATTGAAAAACCAGCCATCTTTTCCTTTTGATATGATCCATATATTCATATTCATATGTCATAAAGATAAATAGCATCGTGTTTATTTCTTCAAACCCCCAACAACAAAGGTTCCCTTCCGTCACCAATACTAACCACATCATTTTCAGAGTGTGCCCCCCCCCCCCCCCTACGTTAAGAGACTAGATGACCCCCTTACCAGAGAGGCTGGATGGAAAGGACCAACCTCTAAGGGGGGTGTGGTAGTAAAAAGGGTTCAGGACCACTGTTCAACAGGTTCAGTTAAGCGATTATTCTAGATGACACAATATATTTTTTTTTTTTGAAATAGAATATGGAAATGAAAATTTTCTTTAATCAATCATATTTCGATATAGAGTACCTATAAAAGGGCTCATCAGTAATATCATAAATTTATATTCTAATGTAATATACAACATTTTAAAAAAATTATTTTTGTAAAAGAGGTACAAAGCATATAATGTAGAAGTTACCGTCATGATTACGAATATTTCAATCTAAATATAATCATAATATCTATTTTACTTCCGATATAACAATATGAAATCTCTCTCTCTCTCTCTCTCTCTCTCTCTCTCTCTCTCTCTCTCTCTCTCTCTCTCTTCATGTTATTATTTAATTGGAAGGACGTAAGTCATAATGAATGAAGCAAATGAGTACATGCAAATGTTTAACTTATAAAATTACCTTTTTACTAAAAACGATGTAAAAACACAATTAATATAATTAATGCTATTGTGAAATTACACAAAAAGAATATGACATTAATGCAAATAAATTTAACTGATTATGATAGTCAGATAATTTCCAGGATTAATAGTTTTAAAACTTTTGAGAGAGAGAGAGAGAGAGAGAGAGAGAGAGAGAGAGAGAGAGAGAGAGAGAGAGAGAGATGCAAAAGGATTAAATAAAAGGTCACTTTAATTAATATCATGTCTGTGAGTGATAATAATAAAATAAATAATTAGTTTTAAGGAATGATAAAAATATAACAGGCAAACTTTAAAGAGCAAACTTGCATCAGTTACTAGTTCCAAGCTGAAATCTTGAAAATGGCAGTTGGAATAGATTGTCTATAGTATTACAGAGGTAGGTAATGAGCGGGAGAGCCGTTAGACTGTAACTGAGAGGCAAGCTGAATGCAACTGACTTTATTTTCACGGATAGCGAGTTTATATAAAACAGGTTGAGGACAGAAAGTTCACAAAAATTCAAATAAATTAATTTATGGACAGAGTAAAACCAGTTTTGTTAACAGAAGGAAAGGGCCCGTGTAAGGGGGCAATAGTAGTGGCTTGATAGCTAGGGGCTTGTAAGTTTGGCTCTTTTGGGCCTAGCTCTTTTGGACCTAGCTCTATTGGATCACTCCCACTCCCAGGAGATTGTCGGAGGATGCTGCAAACGTGAAAAATTTGGCAAGTGCACCCAACGGGTCACAATATACCATTTCAGCTGCCAAGACACCCATGGCATCTTTAAGAGTAGTCCTTAGTCACAGGAGGACTCATCGAAGCTGGATAAACCATTTTGAGTCCTTGCAGCAGGACATCAAAGCTCCTTTGAGGGTACGATGAAAACATTCAACCTTTCCGTTGGCAGCAGGGTTGTAGGCAGATATCTGATGTAGGGTGATTCTCAGGAGATTCGCTAGTAATGTCCACAATTGAGAGGTGAAATTGGTACCCTTGTCAGAAGTAATATACTCAGGGGATACCAAATTGCACTATCCACCCTGAGAGTAAGGCAGAGGTATATGAGGCGGACGTTACAGTTTCTATGGAAATGGATTCAGGTCAACAAGTGGAGCAGTCAATGACGGTACACAGGTAACGATGTCCTTGTGCTATAAGTAAGAGCAATACGACGGTGAGATTGACAAAAGTTGTCCACTCCTCAGTCCACGTGTTGATGAGCTTTTGAAGTTTAGTATGAAGTACGGGTGTCGACCCAATCCTTGGAGTCATTAGTAATAACGTATCAGATGAACTTCATCTTCAGTAGCTATTCAGTAGCTTGGCACGAATGATGTGAAAAGCCATGAATGAAATCAAACATCTGTCAGTGCATTGGAGTAGGTTGTCCACGGTCTAGGTCTACCAGTACTAACATCACAGAGGAGGATAGTGTTAGAGTCATAAAGGGTGACGTCTTCCAAAGGAAGAGATACGCATGATGTCCTACATGTTTGGTAATCTGGATCTTTTCATTGGACTTCTGCAAAGGCATTGTAATCCAATCCCCGGTGAATGGCGGCCAATGTGTTTTTTGACTGGGCATCGGCAACAGCAAAAATTTCCACAGGAACGCGTTGAAGAGCACAATTGTACTTAGCCACGATGAAGAGATGTCAGTGTTGACGGGTGGACCAGGAGTCAGATTGTCAAGTGAAGGCGTGCACCAGAGGCAGGTGATCCATGCAAATAACAAAGGGTTTGCCTTCAAAAAAGTGGTGGAAGCGACGGCCAGCCAAATGCACCGCCACCAATTTGCTGTTGATGGTAGAGTAGTCACATTGCAACTTCAATAATTTTCTACTGAAGAACACCATAGGGCGGTGCAAGACGTTGACCATCTGCTCGATTACTGAACCAATAGCGACGTCGCAGGCATTGGAGGAGAGGGGAGGTGCAAGTGGCATGGGAAAAGTGAGAGCAGGAGTGGTTGATAGGACATTCTTTGCGTTTCAAAACGACACTTATTGAAGGGGACCACACCTTAGTTTTTTGGTTTGCCCTTGATGGGCGGTAGAAAGAATGGCAGTGGTGGCTAGCAGGAAACGGGATAATAGTTGATCATGTAAAATAATTATTGCAGTGCTTTGACGGTTGAAGGCGTGGAGAAGTTCTGAATGCCTGCTACTTCTTCAGGAATGATGTGGTGCCCCAAAAACGATACTTTGTTGGCATCAAAGGTACACTTGTCATTCCAGACTACAAGGTCGTTCTGTTGTAGATAGATGAACACTATACGTATGTGATGGAAGTGTTCCTCTTTGGAGGAATAGAACACAAGTATGTTGTCCACTTAACACTGATCGGGAGGTCACCTAAGATGCCATCCATGAGGCGTTGAAAAGTGAATATACTGAGAGGGGGGGGGGGTGATGATGTTCTTGGGGATGTCCTCTGGGTTCATGGTACCTCATAATATCCCTTCATGAGGTCGAGCGGTGAGAAAAAATTTGTTTTGTCCCAATAGGAGATCACGTTGGCGATGTTTGGGAGGGGATAGTTATCCAATTCTCTGTGCATGTTCAGGCGCCTGTAATCCTCACTCGGACACAGAGAGCCATCATTCTTCGGGACAATGTGCAAGGGTGATAAACATCGGCTTTAGGCCTTTTGGCAAAGGCCCATTTATTCCATTTCAGCGAATATTTGTTTAGCGGCTGTCAAATGATCCTGTGCCAGACACCTGGATCTGATGAACACTGGGGTCCCAGCAGTCTTGATATGGTTATAAATACTGTGTTTGGCTGAAACCATGGGTGTTTGATAAAGTTGCTGATAGTTAACATCAGGGTACGACATGACTAGGTGGGTGTAGTCATCCACGGGTGCGCCGATGTGGAAAGCGAGGTCGAAGAGGGAGGGTTGAAGGGGGTGTTGAGGAGTACGAGTTCACACTGACTATTCATCATTGAGCAAAATCCACCAAGAGTTGCAAATGTGAGAGGAAATTCACACCGAGAATTGGCAATGTGACGTCAGCAACGCGAAACTTCAAATTATATTTGGCGCTTCAAAATGATAATATGAGGGTTTCATAACCATGGGAGGGTATTGCTGATCCGTTTTCCTCTACCAGGTGAACATCGGCAAACTTAGACAGAATATGGCGTGTCCTATAGAGTGGCCTTGGCAAAAGAGAATGGCAAGCACCCGTGTCTACCAAAAATTGCACTCTGTATCTGCATAATGTAAAAAGAAAAAGTTAGTGGCCACCTCCATAAATGATGGCCTACTGACAACTGTTCACAAATTTCTTCGCAGCAGCCCATGATTTGGAGTGGTAGTAGCATAACTGTGGCCGGCAGGTGTCAATAAGTGAATGGAGAGGTCGTTGGATAGGGCTTGAACAAGGGTGTGGGTGTGGGTGTGGGTGACGGGTGGCTTTGTCGCTGAACTGGCACATCAAGGGATGAGCATCTGTGCCTTACTGCCTTCATGTCAGCTTGATCGATGTTGAATAGTTGTTCTCTTCGACAGGAGTGAAGGATAAGATGGAGGTCTTGAAAGTGGTGCAGTGGCTATCCATAAAGGTGTTGACTTTGATCATCAGGTCCTTCATCGGCAAATTATTGACATCGTGGATGACAACGGGTACAGGTTTGGATAGGCACAATATCAAAAGGGCACAAAGTAGATTCACGTCAAGCCATCTGCTGCAGTTTGCAGGCGAGCGGTACTGGTCCTTTCCCCGAGGTTAAGGGAAGCCTTTTGGTCCCCCAACTGTTGTTGAGAGAGCTGAAAAAGCATGGCAATATGGGCAGCTGGCGATGGTAAATAATAATGGTGTCGTAAGCTATTGGGGTGTACCCTTGTTTGGAAAGCCAATCGGAGATTTCCTGGAACGTGTCATCTGCTTTATTGTTTGAGCGTGTCATGCCCTTGATGCGAAATTAGAATTTGACACGCTGAAACTAGGTGAACGCTTCTTCACTGGCAAAGGGTGGTAGTTTCATTAAGACGGCGTGTGTAGAAGAGTCAGGTTGGGTGGGTGACGTCATCAAACAGCATTGCACAGCTGTGAGGGGTATGGTGGGAGGAAGCGAGTCTTCCGGAGATCACCAATTGTGCGGGAGAGCCATTCAGTTGTAACTGAGTGGCGAGGTGAATACAACTGACTTTATTTCAATGCATGGGAGTTTATATACAACAGGTTGAGGACAAAGAATGTCACAAAATTTCAAACAGAATAATTAATGAACAGACATGCTTAAATATATGGTGTCAACAGTGCGATGTAGAGTAAGATATACAATAAAATGAAAATACCATCATAGTGTACGAGCCTGTTATGAAAACACGTATGGTACAGTAACAATCAAAATCTGCGTTTGAAGTTAACAATATAAAAAAAAAAAATTGTTTCATAGAAGTTAGATATAGAAACTGGCAGAAAAGGAGAGAGAGAGAGAGAGAGAGAGAGAGAGAGAGAGAGAGAGAGAGAGAGAGAGAGAGAGAGAGAGAGAGAGAGATATCAATTAGTGTGAAAAATGTTGCAATTATCCTTTTGGTTTCTCATTGCTCAAAACCGTCTTGTGATACAAATTCGATGATTAACTTAATATTAATTCAATAATGGCAGAAGAAGAAGAGAAAATATTTGATATAAGTACTCACTTCATTTATTTCTCTTAAGTTATTCTTCAATATAAATTCCTTGTTGTTGATCATATCTCCACTTTCAAAGAAAAACTCTGTACAGGAACCAATATTTATCTTAATTGTAAAAATTGCAGTTTAAAGTAGTGAAATCCCAGCTCTTGAGATCTATCTTGCAAACGTCCTTGGCTCTCTATCTGAAAGACCTAATGGGAACAAAGTCATTTATGATTCAGTCTTCAGACTATTCCTACTGCACATGCCAAAATATTACCTGTGGGGACAATAACTTGCATAAAAGATGAAGATTTTAATGTTTTTAGAATGACACAAAATTAGTGATGACGATTCCAAAGATGAACTTTTGACACATCTTAAAATACTGACGACATAATTTGCTAAAAAAACAGTAAACTTACAGTTTCTTACTGTAAAGTAATCAATACGAAAACGTTCATATAAAACATCTCTCTCTTTATTTGTTGCGACGTTAATTGTGAGAATGCTGAAGCGATGTCAAATTACATTAACTCAAGTGAACGTTTGACATATTAAAGCTAAGCAGGCATGAACTTAATAATGTTGAAATATAATTCATTACAATGCAAGATGGTTCCAAATTCCAAAATCTATTATAAAGTCCCTAAAGTCTTCTGAAACGAACCAATTAGACCCTTACTTAGGTTGCTTTATTAATCACGTGTTTCAAAACCAGTTTACCTCTGTGAAATGCAATGGTTTTGGATTTCTTGTCTTATAACGAAGGTTATAATGTTTTAGTATCAAATTTACTTCTCTCTCTCTCTCTCTCTCTCTCTCTCTCTCCTCTCTCTCTCTCTCTCTCTCTCTCTCTCCATCTCTCTCTCTCTCTCTCTCTCTCCTCCTTTTCTGCCAGTTTCTCTCTCTCATAAATGTTATTTTGCATTTTGATGAGAAAATTATTGTCATATCAACAAGAAGGATATTGGAATCTTCTCTGCAATAATTTTGTGTTTTCAGTACTGAACACAATTTAAAGAAAAAAAAATTACACTTACTTCTTCTAATTATTATCATTACATATAAGGCTTTCAGTTCAATAGTTCTCTCTCTCTCTCTCTCTCCTCTCTCTCTCTCTCTCTCTCTCTCTCTCTCTCATCTCTCTCTCTCTCTCTCTCTCTCTCACTTTTACTGTGGTATTATTGAAAACGCACTCATTTGACAATCATACCAGACGATGGGTAAGGATGTATGCGTTTTGATCCATTGATAATGCCTTTGATATCACCAGATGTAATTTAGGTACCGAAATGTTAGCCAACCATTACGGATTGCAGCTGGGGAGGAGAAAGAAAGAGGAGGAGAGATGAGCACAGACGTTACTATCTATTTCCGTCTTATCACTTCAACAGAACCAAAATCGCAATGACTTAACGGGTAGTTCTCATCATGGAGAAGATGAAACCAATCAATACTTATTAAAAATATATTCTCTCTCTCTCTCTCTCTCTCTCTCTCTCTCTCTCTCTCTCTCTCTCTCTCTCTCC
>NC_090743.1:90882153-90899653 GCF_036898095.1 Palaemon carinicauda | reverse complement strand
TGGTGTAGACCCAAATAGTATTTTTTCTCTGTTTTTCATGAAGACTGTTGATTTCTTAGTTCCAAAGTTATCTGTTATTCTGTGCAACTTAGTGAGAAGAGGAGCTTTTAGCATTTGTTGGAGAATTGGTAATGTTACTCCCATATTATCTAAAGTATTTTAACGTCTTAGGCCAAAATGTCTTAATAGGTTTGCTGAAGGTAATCATCTGTTCCCTATTTTGTAATTTGGTTTTTGTAAAGGCCTTGGATTTGTGATTCCCTTCTTACAATCTCTAATGCAATACAGAAAGTCCTTGATTGTGGTCAGGAAGTTCGTATGATTGGCCTTGATTTTAGTGCTGCCTTTAACCACATGAATCATGAGGCCTTTGTTTTCAAACTCAAAAAATTGGGAGTGGGTAGGTCGTTTCTTAGCGTCATTATTGAATATTTAAGTAATAGGGCGTAAAGAGTTGTTGTTGATGGGTACCATACAGAGTATAGAAATGTGATATCTGGTGTTCCTCGGGGTAATGTTCTTGACCCATTACTTTTCATACTAATACATATGACTTTTGGTGTGGTCTAGAAAACAAGCTTGTTGCATATGCAGATAATGCTACTCTGTTTGCATCAATTCCATCTACTGAATATAGATCTGTGGTTGCTGAATCCCTTAATAGAAATCTAGCTAGAATTAGTGCATGATACAAATTTTGGGTATGGAGGTAATCCTAACAAAACTTAAAGTATGATTATAAGTAGGTCAATGACTGTGGTTCCTCAAATTCTGGATCTCAGCATTGATAATGTTTCTTTATTTTTATATGCATCTTTTAAAATCTTAGGTGTGATTCTTGACAGGAAATTTACTTTTGAGAAACACATTAGGTCTGTGTCTTCTTCAGTCACCCAATAAATTGGCTTATTGAGAAAGTCTTTCAAAATTTTTGCTGATGAATCTATTCTGAAGAAGAGTTTAATTCTTTAATTTTACCTTGTTTCGAGTACTGTTTACCACTCTGGTCTTCAGCTGCTGATTCTCATCTTAAATTGTTGGACAGGAACTTACGGTCTATTAAATTTCTTATTCATGATCTAGATATTAATCTCTGGCACCGTTGTTCAATTATTTCGTTATGCATGTTGCATAGGATTTTTTTATAATTCTGACCATCCTTTACATTCAGATCTTCCAGGACAGCTCCCTCCTCTTCGTAATGCTAGGTATTCATTTAATTCCAATAGTCAGCCGTTTTCCATCATGAGGTTCAGTACTAGACAGTACTCAAGAATTTTTATTCCAGCTGTTACCAAGGTGTGGTATGATCTTCCTAATCGGGTAGTTGAGGCAGTAGAACTTCAAAAGTTTAAATTCGCAGCAAATGTTTTTATGTTGAACAGGTTTATATATGTCCTTTTATAGTTAATATACGAAATATCAGTTTTGATGTTGTGAATGTTTTTGAAATATATTAAATTTCTCTTTACTTCATATATCGTTTATTTATTTCCTTATTTCCTTTCCTCACTGGGCTATTTTTCCTTGTTGGAGCCCTTGGGCTTATGGCATCTTAATTTTCCAACTAGGCTTGTAGCGTAGTTAGTAATAATAATGGTAATAATAATAATAATAATAATAATAATAATAATAATAATAATAATAATATCTGTTACCAGGTGGAGTAAGATGGCAACTGTGGGTAGTGTATCCCGGTATACCAATAGCTCATGCAGCAGGACAATCATTACTGTGTCAGTAGTGTTTCTATTGACGCTTCCACTGTTATTCTTATTATGATTTTGTTTTTTATAAATCATAATAAATATTTTTCAAGTATTGGTGATGAAAAAAATCAGAAAAAGTAAAATAGAATTATTGTTTCTGTATTGCCTAACTATTATTAGGAATAGGTGGCAGGCATGAGGAATGTAAACAGATCAGTCAAAATCCATTTGTTATTGCCTAAAGGCATTGTTTTGTTTACCCGTTACTAGTATATTGGTTATCTTAGAATGTAAGATATAACCGTGTGAAGATTTTCTGATTCGTTTCACTGTTATCTAATCTCATTAAATGGTAAAAAAAGCATTGATTGGCTTTAACACTCTCATATAATTGGTTCATCATAGCACCGTTCGGAATAGTATGAGACTCAAGCAAAGCTAAGAATCTGTTTCGCCAAATTATCTACCTGCATATTTCTTGAGAAGTTGGTACAGCTAATCTAAATATTCTTTTCGTCCCATCCTCTTTCTGTATCAACTTAAATTGTGATTAAATTCTGCCCTTTTTAATAAGGGTTTTATATCTACAGAATGACCACATAAATTTTACAGGCTCGACATTGCTTTCTATTATAATTGGAATATTGTTACCTGGAATGGACAAGAGTTGCGTGTCCTGTCATTTGTCTTAGAGACTCTGTGTGGTGTTTTCTTTTATCTTTAATTCTGGCATGTGCTATTTCTCAAAAGCATACTTTTTTTCGATATATAATCTCGTACCGTCAGTATATCTAGAACATGCTCATATAGGATGAGTGCAACTTATTTTATTTGACAAAACATTATTATTCTTACACCATAAGGTGTCACTTGTCGCATAACCCCCAACCCCCACCTACCCACTCCTCCTAATAGTTTCCATGCCCGTATTATTTTAGCTGTATTGTTATTTCTTCCATTGGATCATATTTAACTCATAGGTCTTTGTAAGTAAATGGCTTAATAATAATAATAATAATAATAATAATAATAATAATAATAATAATAATAATAATAATAATAATAATAATAGATACGATTATTATCATTGTCATTATCATTATTGAAAATAATAATAATAACCTTTCATAGTCAAAATCAACAACGTCCCAGCGGGAGAAATGTGTTACATATATGAAGTATGATCATCATATTTCATACTCTCTCTCTCTCTCTCTCTCTCTCTCTCTCTCTCTCTCTCTCTCTCTCTCTCTCTCTCTCTCTCTCTCTGAGTTTTGAAGTACATATAACATTTCCACTTCACTATTCATTTCTCCGAAGTTTTAGCTGTGATTAATTACGTAGCGAGAGACATAAATTATTCCCTTTTCAATTAATTATCCAATTCATGGGATAAACTTTAACGTTCCCCTAATATGTAATTTTCACCTTTCCTTCCACTCCATTATACCTCTGAATCTAAATTCGTTTGCATAGGATTTCAATAAACATTCCTCGTTTGTTTATATATGCATCTAAAATGAATTTGTGTTTCTGAGAATTATGAGGTAAAGGGAGCTTCTTGAGAAAAGATTTCTCCGAAAGCTTTTACTTCTATCAAAACAAAAGTGATATTGTTCTGGCATATTATTTACGTGTGTGTAATATTCAGAAACAATAGGCATTCCCTCTAATCTAAAAATACGCTTTTCTCAATTTTAAAAGCAAATAAAAGTTGATAGTAACATAATAACTGAAGGATGAATAGTAAAACATTTGTCCTTAACTTCATCTGAACATTCTTCTTTCAGATACTCTTCATTTTTTATTCATCTCGTCGTTCAGTACCACAATATCCAGCAGGATTTTCCCTTGATAAGGGTCTTGTTTTGATATCTATATTCTGTATTTTCGCTCATACGAATGCACCTAAATATTGCTTTATTTTTAGAGCAATCAGTGAAATTATTATAGTGCATTTTAATGACTAGTGACCTTCAAACTAATAGATATGTAGATGATCTATTGAATACTCTGAATTGTAATTCTTAGAATTTAGATATAAGGTTAGGAATAAATCCTACGTCTGGGTGATATTTTAGCCAATGGTGTCAAAAAGTCTAAGATTAATGCCTATTGCAATGCACCACTAAGTATATCATATTTAATGTAAAAGTAATTATTGTAGAGCTGCATCAAAGTCGCCCTCATTAGGGTGCCAATGTTAATTAAGCATTGCTTGATTGTCCACTCAAAAATTAGAGAATACTTGTAATTTATTCCGATGTTTTGTATTACGATTACCGCTATGGGAACTAAAATTTTGTTTGTTGTGAATAATCAATTAGATTGAGATATACGTGCATTGAAATGTGTAATTTTCCGTGTATGTATGATAAATAGAATAACCCACAATTTATGAAAAATGAGATTTATTGAGCTTTCGAAGGGACTATCTCCCACTTCAGAAAGGAAATGATTACAACTGTTTAAAAAGAGGTACATAGAGGTTCGTAAGAAATAAAAACATCCGTTACAGTCTTAGCGAAAAGTGACAGCATTCATGGTGGTTTGTTTACATATTCTAATAATTCCTTAACTAGAGTTACACTGTTTCTGGCAATATTATTTAGAAAGAAATCCAATTTGAAATTACTTTGATATATATTAAAAATTTCAGAATATTCAAATAAAACAGGTTCAATCAGTTTTCGTCTATGTGTATATTGTCGGTGATATCAATTTGTCCATATTCTTAAACTCTATTGGACGATTTTCCAGTGTCATATGTTTAAAAATAGCGTTATTTTCATCTCCTCTTCTAATGGAATATCTATGTTCTCTTTTTCCTCTTTGTATATTTCCTGACTCTCTTATGTATACCTTATCACATGTTCCACATGGTAGTTTATATATTCATGGTTTATTGGCTGCATTTTCTTTCCATGATTTTGTCAAACCCCTCTTGATAGTCAAGTTATTTTGCCGACCCTAAGTATTATACAATTTTCCAGGCAAGTGTCAGGTAACTTATTGTCTTAGCCTGTTTAGGGAATTATAAGAAGTCATTCATCGACTTTTGGGAATGGCTCTTTTTTTTCTTTACATCATATTATGTTTTCCTTGCTTTCGGGTGTGCCTTTTCAATAAACCCAAAATCATAGCCATGTTTTTCTGAAAACCTTTTTAAGATGACTGATTTCTTATTCAATTAATTCATGGTCACATACTTTATAAGCCCTTAAAAATAGGTTAGAAATAACACCTAATTTTGTAGCTCTTGTCTGGTTCGAAAATGCATGTACTGTATAAATGAATCTGGATGGGTTTCTTTCCTGTAAACCTTGAATTTAAGAAAGCCAACTTCCGGATGGATTATTAGTGTGTCCAAGGAGGGTAATCCCTTATTATTATCTGTTTCCACTTTGCATTCGATAGAAAAATGTACTTGTTTAAATACTTTAATAAAGTTATCAATGTTAAGAGAACATGGAACAACAACAAAAATTATATCAACGTAGCTCACCTATGTAATATCAAAATCTAAAATGTTGGTAAAATATTGTATAAAACAGGAGACGAAGGGGAACCCATGGGAGGACCATGTATTTGAGGGGAAAACTGACCGTTACTAGTAAAATACGACTCAGAAACACACAATTTTATCAGCTTTATAAAAATATCATTTGGTACAGGTATACTTAAATCTAATGTATTAGTTTTGTTACTCAGGTACTGATTTGTTTTAAATAATATTGTCAAAAACGATGTAACTATTGTCAAGGAACTGCTAAACGATGTAAGCAAACCACTTTGAATGCTTTTAATTTTTGCTAAGACCGTAACGGGTTTTCGATTTCTTAAGAACCTTTCTGAGCCTCTTTTCGAAATTTGTAACCTTCTGGAGAGGAAGGGAGATTGTTCCTTCGAAAGCTCAGTTAATTTATTTTTTCATAATTTTTGGGTCATTTTATTTGCCATACATACAAGGAAAATTGTGTATTTTAATATATTAAGTCCCACGGATATCTCCTGATGTTTTCTGTGATTTTTGTTATAAAGAATGTTTAGTGAAAGCTCGTGTTAAAAAGGGGAACTTTCATTCCTGAAAACTTGTATAGTTGAGGTGGCCAATAGAACAAACTGTGTTCCCCATTGGTATTTTATGTTAATTCCTTGAATTGTTGCGAAGGGAAAAAATTATGTCAGTTTTTTCATTATGCTCTTGTGACCTTAAAGCAGCATAAAAGTTGAAAAGTCAAATTTGGCCGAAATACTGTATTAAGGAAGTTTCATTTTAAAGTCTGATGTATTAAAATATTAGATTTTGTTTATCTAGAATGTTTATTTGCTAATATACATTCAGAACTACCACGGTGTCAATTGTACAATGCGTGTTTGCCTGTATGACAAAATTAATAGTTTTTGTTATAAACTTTTCAGCCACCATGCCAGTATCAACTTATAGCAAGATGTACTATGTCTAATTTTGCTTTTCAGGAAGGTGACCAAAGATGATTCACGTCTTATGACTTTTGTACATTGTAGTTAAGACCCTAGAATAAATAGACATCTATATTCACCTTAGGGGATCCCCAAGTAAGCCTAAGTAAGTGTGTTGCATTTAGCAGTCACACGATTGCGCCAAACACCAGTAAGGAAAAAAAACGAGAAACTGATTTTAAACTGGATGATTGAACCATCAGAAGAAGCATATTATAAGTTCTCCAGTTTATACATGAAAGAGGGGATAGTATGGAGGTACTACATATCCACAGATCAGCAGACAATCACAAGGATATACAACCACCGATTTGAAAGCAAAGAAAGCAGAGTGGCACAGAAATTGTAATGGGTCTACATGTCATAGTGGTCACCTAGAACGTAGCAAGATACGATACCAGAAGGCTTATTAACAAGGAGAGAGTCAGCATCTTCAAAAGAGACTTGTACAACTTTCTTCTGCAGATGTCACTTGTGTACAAGATTCTGCTGAAAGCAAGACTCCTCACTTCACACAGTCAGCAACATCTTATAATACAAACTTGTGGTAATTTTGCCAACAAAATAGTAAAGAGCCAGTTTATAAGGTATGTACATACAGTCTGCGAAACAACTGCAAAAGGCTGTTGAAGTGAGCAAAAATCAGACTTGGAAGGTGCAGCTGAATGCTCCTATCACTGAGGATGATGCTCGTGCCATTAATGTTATCACCTCTTATGCTGGGTTCAGAATGTCCAGCAAAGTGCATCTAGCAGAAGTGAGAACAAAAAGCATGCAGAGAAAAAGCTAATATTGGCTAAGTAGTTTCAGATATTAGGTTTGTCATTAACATCAATCTCACTAAACTGATTAATAGTCTGATTTTTATATGTAATTTTAGGCGATTTGATTTTCAAATTTTACTTAACCCAGCCATTGTCTGATTTACTCTTTTTTCCCTTTTTCACTAAACTTGACCTCAAACACACTGAATTTTTTCATGGGCACATCAAGGTCTTCATCAGCTTCAGGTATATCAACCAAATTATTCCCTTCATATCTCCTATTCATAACCTCAATCGAGTGTTCCATCCAACGTTGTCTTTCTTCATCATCTGTTGTTATAATAGATCCATCTCTCTTTATGATGGGTATATGCTTCTTCTTCTTTGCCACGTTCGAGTTTTCATTAATAATTCTATGAGCGATTCTTACACCATGGCTACCTTCTGAATCCATAGCTTTGTCAGCCTCATCTACTTTACTGTCTAAATATTCTTCCCAGTCATTCCTGGGTTTTCTTTTGACCTCACTATCAATACTGGAATAATTAGCATGCTTTATTTTTGTAATTTCCATTAATTCCTCGAAAACTTTCAACAATCAATTTCTATCTTTGTCTCCTTTTATATAGTATCCCAAGTATCATTTGATATCCATGGCTCTCACCTTGTAAGTGCGTGTCCCAAGTCTTCACTACCAACTAACTGATATATATTCTTAATATCAAACCATTCTTCATTAATTGTCTTTACTTTGTTTCTTAAAGCCTCCAAGACTGCAAATCGATTCCTATATTCAATTGCAAATGTCTCTCTGTGCTCCTCTTCTGAAAGCTTATTTGTATCAAACCTAGGTATACTTTCTACCTTTCTTTCGTGCTTCCAATTTAAATTTCAGTGTGGCAAGGAGTTGGTTACCAATACCAATATCTGCATCTCTATATATTCTTACATATCTCAGAGTCCTCCTTTTTTCTTTATTAATGGTAATTTGATATATTTGATTTTTCTAATTGCCACAGGGTGGAGTCCATGTATATTATGTGAATGATCTTGTGCTAAAAGAGATTACCTCCAATGACAAGATTGTTTTCTGAATAGGAACTTATAAAATGTGGCCCATTTTCGTATATATATATATATATATATATATATATATATATATATATATATATATATATATATATATATATATATATATATATATATATATATATATATATATATATATATATATATACAAGTTATCCACTGCCAAAGTTTCAGTTCACCACATATTTCAAAATTTTTGTTTTTACTAAAAAAATCCCTAGAAGTTTGCTGTTTTAAACTTTCTCTTTGAGTTCAAGACACGGCAGTGACCATATGGTAAAAATTGCCTTTATTAAAATGATGTTTTCTACTAGTAACCTCACTGGTTAACATATAGTGATAATAGAGTGCTAAAACCTTTATGTTCATCTCTCACCCAAGGCCAATAAAAAAAGGCCCGTGTGATAAAAGATTTTTCATGAGTCACTCGTCTGGGTTGATCACGTTCGCCTTACGTACATTAGAGAACCCAAGTGCTTACAGGGAGATATGTGTTTTTGCCAACGTTACCCATTTAACAAAATTAGTTGGAAATAACTCAACTGATTGAGGCTTTTGCTTAAGAAGTGATTTCATATTTGGCACAAGCATCCATCTAATATTGGCAAACTCCAGTAGACAATATGGGTTGGCTTATAATATTAATGAACTCGTGTCTGTTAATGAACTGCACATGCAGTGTGTCAAGTATGCTGTGTAGTAATTATCGTCATCTAGTGCAAGTGCTTCAAGGTATTTGTGAAGTAGAGGTCTTTAGGAATCCAATGTCTGGCAAGCTACCTCTGAATTTATCTCGGTAATAAACGACTTTATTGATATAATGAATTCAAACATAAATAGCGATATACCAACGACAAATGGTTTTAGGAATTTATAAAGAATTTCCAATAAATACATTGGAAAAGGTAATAAATGTAATGACCATATTAAACGTAAAATCACAGAAAACAAGATGCTTTTAAAAAATTTCAAAAAGGCATAATTCTTTCCAGCAAGTCCGTTATTTGCCTTTCTAATTTGGTTAAAGATGTCTTTAATACAGATTACATTTTGACGAAAACGTTGAATCAAGACTGACTAGAGTATCTGATCAGCTACGTAAAGCAATTGGAGGGCAATTACGATCACCTTAATGCTGATGAATTTAAGTTTAGGCTTAGGTAATTGATTGTGGGAAAACTTGTCAAAATAATTAGTGAAAAAAAATAAACATCATTGTAAAGAGTAACAATTATGAAATGCGGACAAATGAGTCTACATGCAATACAAAATAGAAAATTGGCATTAGAAATATACTTGACCAGCTCATTGTTTAAAGATTTGGATTTTGAATGCTCCACAGAAGATATAAACAATCAGATTCTAAATAAAGAAAAAAAAAAAAAAAAAAGGCTGCCGCAGTAATTGAAGATGAAGCTCTTGGATATATAGGAAGTTATATTATCAAAAAACTTTCTATAAACTATTTGCAATTAGGAAAAAAGATGGAAGTGTGTAAAAATGCAAATGAATTGTGGATTGGGATTGTAAACAGAGGTGAGATATATATGCCATCAGAGGAATTTTCTTCACAATTAATTGTCCTTCGAGAAGTCTTCAACACAATTCCCAGGTCATTAGTTTCATTAGAGACAACATGCAGAAAAACTCTAGTTTGATTTTAATGATTAGGAGGAAAGGTGTCTGAGGACAATATTGAATTCATTGTAAAGTTCTCTATATATCTTAGACTAAGGCCCTCATATAATGCTATTAACATGAAGAAAAGAAAGACATCAGTAGAAAATATCTGGGAGATGAAAGAAAAAAATTCAAGATAAACCTTTAGATATCTGAAAATAGATATAGATTTCAAGACCTTCAATCAAGGAATTGTTGCACAATAAATTAAAGTTAATTTTATGTTTACATTCAAGTGTATAGAAATTATTTTCATTGATTAAAGTTATAACTACAATCGTGTTCCTTTCAATACTCGCCAATCAATTGAAGCTGCTTTACTAAGTTTACATTAATATTATTTCATAAAAGGAAAAAAAAAAATATTTGGGCATTCTTTGAATTTTCTGATAACGGAAGTATCAGATTAAGTAGTTAATAGAAAGAATTATTATAATTAACGCTTTAATTATAAGGCCGCGGCCCACCCGAGAATCGACAGTTAAGGCCAAGGTCTATAAAATATCAAGATCTTTAGACTTTGTAGAATACCAGGTCTACCCATCAGCGACAGACTAGCTATGTGGTGATTGATGACGTCACACCTACTACGATCTGATTTACCCGCCTTTGTTTTCCGGTATTTACTATTTTACAATTTTGCTTACAAGGAAGCTGGCGTTCAGTATCCCACTCTTTTCCTTCATTTGTACATCAAATTGTTGGATTATTATGTTGGATATCGAACCATAATTCTTACAGACCGTTATCAAATTATTTAAGCACAAATCAGAAATAATTTTGAGCGTGTTTCCATCTAATCGTTTGACGCATGCAGTATTGCCTAAAGATATTTTATGACAAAGATTCAGATACTATTAATGCTCTAAGAATGATAATATCATTGAGATAGTATTAGCGAGTTTTCCTGTAGTGTTTATATTTAACGCTCTAGGTCCTACCAATGTTAGGTTATGGAAATCTTTAGGCATAAGTGTGCATAATTTGATGATTTAAAATCCAGCATCACCAACTCTTTATTTGTCTTTACTGATGCTCCACATCTCATGAAACTAATAAGAAACAATTTCTTCTTAATGGCTTTCAGCAAAGTGACGGTAATTTTGTCCATTGGTGTTCGGTATGAGAACTTATAAAGAAAAGTAAAAGTGATCTGAAAACATCATATAAACTTTGAGAAACATATAATTGTCAGTGGCTTTAAAGAGTATGAATGTAAAATTAAACGTACAATTGATATTAGAAACAATTACGAGATCGTTTAAATATTTTTGTATAAAAGGATTATTTTTCGATGAACATTGGGAAGAATTAAGTCAATTTATTTCTGGAGTTCCGCACGATACAAAGATGTCCAGATATTAATACGGGTTGATCTTACAAAATCAGGATGAAATTATCAAATGCACGACACCCCGTAAAATCATTGGAGATAATTGGAAATAATTGTCTTTATTCATTCCAAATAGGATTGGCATTTCTTGTGAATCTTTGCCAAAATTGTTAGCAATGGTAACAATTATATCTAATATATCATTCTTATTGACTTACAGAATGAATCAAGATGGACTTGAAAATTTCCTTACCTTTTTGTGACAAATGGAAGTCTCCTATCAGCACCCAGTGTCAGATACATTTAAACAGTGTTTAATCTCATCTATTAGAGAAGGACAGTTACCTAATAAGGTCAAAGTATAATTCAGATCCCAAAGGCAAAATAGATAACGTAACAGCTAGAAACTTTTCTTTTCTTGATTATGAAACTCTCTCTCTCTCTCTCTCTCTCTCTCTCTCTCTCTCTCTCTCTCTCTCTCTCTCTCCCTCAAGATAAAGATGACAAATCGCTATAAGGTGAACTAAGGCAATCTGCGATTTTTTGTTTGCCCAATGAATGTGATGGTAAAGGAAATGATGATACAGAAAGTATTGGGGAAGTTGGTAACTGAACACCTGGATGATGTACTATAAAAAGGAGGTCTAGACTATTTTGCCAGTTTCATTGTTTGCCCTTAAGTTTCTCTTATGCACAAATTATGGGTCTTTGTATGAAAGGGGAACAATTCGTGGACAGGTATAATTAGCAGAGCAAATAATGAATCAGTGAAGCCATCAAAAGAATTTACTAATCTCATAAAGAATATGGAAAAAAATTAAACGTTATCATGGGGAAAAAGGACAAACAAGGGAACTTAGTAGTAAAAAATTAGCATTAGATATTCTAAATGTAATGGGATTATCACTTTGTTTAATCACTTACTTTGTTCGTTGTTGAATGTTTTTCAGAATAGTAATATTGATTAAAAGTAATAAACTTAGCAAGGGAAATAATGATTAAAGTTAAAAGGTTGTGAAATGTAATAATCATGATTACATATTTTTTTTGTGTGTGTATTTTTACAACCATATCTGAATAGATATTTTAAAATTTCGTTTTGAGTCATCAGTAAAAGATTAGTGTAAAAATGTATCGAAATATGCATGCACGTTGCTTATTTGTACATTTCGTGAAACAATATTTCCATAAAGGATTTGAATAATATTTGTTATTTTCTGATATGCTACTTTTTAAACAATTTTCTTTAAAAAAAAAATTTCACAGGGAGTAGTTTATCACGAAATCGAGTCATCAAAATATCTTATAATATTGATTTTTCTGAAATAGAAATGTTATTCTTAATGGGATAATAAGGAAAACTGAACTTTTGCAAAGAAAGATAATGCTGAATGGTGCTTTCGCCGGCCAACGGTGCTCTGTGACGTCACAACTTAACCCTACTTAATGCATTACCCTCTCTTCCCCGATCACCCCCAATTTACCTGTGCGTTGGTTGACCACTCGAGACGGCCTTGGTTGACCTCTTATTCTTAAGACTTTAGTTAAGGCTGGCGTGACGTCACAGTCAGCGAGAGGATTTAAGATGACAGTTGAAGTCTGTCCATCTGACCTCTTGTCTTGGCTTGCTCTCACCGAGCCAGCTCAGTGGTTTGCTGCTAACTCTGCTCATGTTTGAGTATATTGTTTTCATTTTGATAATAGATTTCTTTACATTTCAATGATAACATTATTTTGTTAATGTTCATTCATACTAACCACATGGAAGATTGATAACATAAAGTATAAAAATCTGTTACGAAGTGAAGTAGGATATGGATTGGGGATCCGGGTGTGCCAATTTCGCAGCCAGTAAAATATTCACAACTTTGTTAGAATTTTCTCTACTTCCGCTTCTGCTGTTATTCTTATTATTGTTTTCCTTTTTATAAATCATACCAAATGTGAGTAGCAAGTATTTATGATGAAAAATCTCAGAGAAAGCTAAATAGAATCCATGTTCCTCTATATGTAAGATTAGGAATAGGTGGTAAGCCTGACTGAATATGAACAAACATCTTCTGATCGCTATCATACCAAAACTCTTCCTTTGCTCTTGTGCTTTTTTATTACTCTTTGTTGTTTTTAGACTTTTATTTAGCTATTACAATGTCACAATTGATCATGGAGATATTGAAGCTGATGCTGATGTCTGTCCAACAATGTCTGTTGTATAAGTAAATCCGGAATTTAATTTGTGTGTATTGCATGTGCGATTCCGTTCTCGGTTCCCCTCTTATGAAATTGAAGGACCTTCAATCCCCGATCGACTACATGTACCCAGAAGGAAAGGAATGGACAAAGGACATCGGCAGTAGACAAGGGAACTTGCATAAAAGGGAGATTGAGAGGGACCCTGAAGAACAAGATGGAGATTCCTAAGATGAAAGTGACGCCTCAACCTTTGGTGGTTATCGCTTTGTGAGGCGCTTCTGTCAGTAGCCCCAAACCACCCCACCCCCACCCCGTCCTGCAGATCTACTTAACAGCCATGGAACGATGAAGGAATTTGCCACTGAGGTCTAATTGAATTACTGAGCCTCGTGGGTGAAGGTAAGATGTGTTTTTATTATTGCGTTTATCACTGTCATTGTTTTCCTTTAAATCTCTATTTTGCTAGATTAAAAAAATAATCTCTTGAACAATATGTTATTATAATAATATTAGAAATTTCAAATTGCTCGTGCAAATTTAAAGCAATTATGCAAAAATACCAAAACCTCTAGCATAGCCTACTTACTTGCTAATAATGAAACAAGCATAATGAAATAGTTAGATTAAGTTCACGTAGTCTTCTATAACAATGAAATAAACATTATTCTGAATAATTAGTCTATCAGGCACATAGTAAGCACAGAGCACGTATGAATAAACGACTTACTTATTTGATTAATGTGCTTATAAAGAAGTAGAGTGGTAATACTATAAATATGAATATTATAACAAGAGTTATAACTCTTACGAATACTCGGTCATTCAATTTTTTTTCTGCCTGCAATAAAGCAAAGAGAATAAAACGTCATACTTACTTGATTGTTTGCTTATTATGAAAGATTTACTATGAAAATAGTAATTTTACTCTTTTGTATTGTCTTTTAAGACAATACCAATAACATTACAAGAAATAATCAGTTGGTCATGTATATTGCAGCAGTCAAGCAAGCGGGCATAAATGTCTTGTTTACTTGATTGCTTTCTTATAATGAGTAATTATAATTGTAATTGTTTGTTCGAGCACATAGCAAGCAATTTATCTAGCTGTCATAAACGTTTTGGTTACTTGATTGCTTCCTTACATCAAAAAGATAGTAAGGACAATTACTTTAATCTCATATTATATATTTTATGTCCATTATTTCAAATTACCAGTTGTTCCTATACATAATAAGCAACCAAGCTAGAAAGCTATAAAAATCTTGTTGACTTGATTGCTTGCATGTAGTGTAGTTACACTAGTCTCCTTTTTTTTTTTTTTTTTGTATTTTTAAATCAATAATAATAGTAGGTAGGGCAAGGCACCAGCCACCCATTGAGATACAACTGTAAGAGAATTACCGAGTCCTTTGACTGGCTAGACTGTACTACATTGGAACCCTGTCTAATTAGGGCTTATTTTCCTTTTACCTACAAATGCACTGAATAGTTTGGCCTATTCTTTACACAGTCTCATCTTTTCTTACACACCTAATAACACTAAGCTAAAAAAGATATTTTTCACTCAAGGGGTTAACCACTGCACTCTAATTGTTCAGTGGCTACTTTTGAATTGATAACGGTAGTAAATATTCATTAGTTATGGTAAGAAACTCTTTTAGGAGGAGGACACTCCAAAATCAACCCATTATTATTATTATTATTATTATTATTATTATTATTATTATTATTATTATTATTATTATTATTATTATTATTATTATTATTATTATTACTTTCTAAGCTACAACCCTAGTTAGAAAAGCAGGATGCTCTAAACCCAAGGGCTCCAACAGGGAAAATAGGCCTGTGAGGAAAAGAAATCAGGAAAAAACCAAAAGTGAAGTTTTAGCACAATAACATCATTAAAATAAATCGTAAATATATAAACTATGCAAACTTGAAAATAACAAGAGGATAAGATCTTCAAAATAATCTCAATAAAAGATATCCACTGACTGTTAGATCTAAAACATATGAGGATGTAAGGTAAAAGAAATATGAAGTTGGAGGGAAAAGATTATAGGATATGTCAGTTACACAGATTTTCTGATTAACCATGATCGGCTTTCTCTTCAGAATCAAACATTTGCCCAATGCCTCTATTTGCATCTTTATTTTCAACTTCTTCCTAATTCAACTATTACATAGAAAGGATTTTATTTCTTGAATGACATGAGTTTAGGTCATTCAGTTTGAAATGTTCTTTTATTTGTATATTAAATGGAAACTTTCCTGTTTGAATTTCGATAGAAAAATATTTCTCGCTCCCCAGGTTTTCTTTCATGCAAATAATTAAGTTTATTTATCAATTACAGTTTCTGCATAAAATTATTTAGTGTAAAATGCTTTAATGATATTTTTCCTTATGATGTATGATAGTAAGAATAATAATTAAGAATCCTTTAATGAAAACTAAAATTAACTTTCATTGTGTGAATGCAAATTAAATTCTTTTAAGGAGAAATGATAAGAGATATTAGACTAGATTAATTAGTTTAGACCTTTCAAGAGGTACTGGAAGAATAAATATAAAATTGGACGCCAATAAAAAAAATTATAGTTATATATATCGGATGTTATTGTGCCCGGTTTTTTGTGTATTCATAGCCTCCAAAATGAATTTATTTAAAATGATAAAGATTGATAGATATTTAAATAGGAAGTTCATAATGTCAAAAGACTAAATTGTTACTAAATTAAACTGAGCTCACACCAATAACGAAATATAAAGTACCATATAGCATTGTATGTCTTTCTTGGTAATAAAATTTCAAAGAAAAGAAACATGAAATGTTTACATAGTCAGCTATGTCGAAGAAGTCCCTACTCCCACCCAAAAAAAAAAAAAAATAAAATATATATATATATATATATATATATATATATATATATATATATATATATATATATATATATATATATATATATATATATATATATTACCCGAAATCGAGGGAGTCGTTAGTTAGGAAAAGGAATGTGATGTCAGGTAAATTTTTATTTTGTAAGCGTTCATGTACATATGAGTTTATAAATGACATAATTGTATAGGATTTTTGAGTAATCAAAATACTGTATAAAAGCTAATATAATTTCCTTCATTTTTATGTCAAAGGAATAAATTTAGTCAGGTTATACATAGAATACATTCTCCCAACTGTTACTCGTCATTGCTTATTTACGTTTTGAGGGAAGATAGAAGATATAGACACTATTATGGCGATCAAAGAAGGCTATTGGCAAAATATATGTCTCACGGTGATTCATCATTCAATTAGAGTTATTTATGTTGATATTTTGCATGATAAGATTTCGTATTGAGTATCTCTATTCATATGATAATAAAGCCTTGAGGAAATATTTCATTAGTACTCTATAAGGTAATAGTATGCAGGTTAACATAGACTAAAAAATTCTTGTTTACTTTCCTCACATGGACGAAAACATTATCATCTTCTAAGCTTTGAATAATTTTCACATGGTCTTTTGAAGACTTTTCAGCACGATTCCTCAGCTAGATTCAAAACTGTTGAAAAAATATATGATGTTCCTGGTTTTTTTTTAATTCATGTACAGCAGGTGGCCACTTCCTAATATGCTCTTTTAATAGCTTTTCTTTTAGACGTCGAGATACAGTGTTTATTAATTAATCATCACTCACATCACGAAAAATTTATCACAGCTTATGCGTGTGAGCCTCTTGCTGTTGTGTTATATATGTTTGTGCTGTGATGTATGTGATAGTTATACCATAGCTTATTTCAAAACTATTCATTCAGTCAATGCTTGCTTTTGCTTCCTTAGATCAATGACGCATCGAAACTGCAGTTCCTCCTAAGATAATTTTAGTCCTGTAGAAGATCGTATAGTTGTCTAGGCTAATGCATTTGCAGCACAGAGGAGCGGACATGATGGAATAATATATGTTAAACATCAGCAAAGCACAAATCTGAAGGGGTAAATTACAATCATTACATTTTTTGGTATACAGTGATTTCATCACTGACTGCTAGGATTCTGTTCTTTATTGCACCATATTCTATATAGTGTGCCCTTTGAATGTGTTTTATGCATCTTTTTTCTTGTATTTTCCACCTTCCATGCACAAGATACAGAAATCTTTGTGATGTAATGTCCCCGTTTTACTTCTAGACAACCTACTTGGCATTTCATGTTCACTCAAGTTTGGATTTGATAGATTCTATAAT
>NC_090743.1:90872153-90879653 GCF_036898095.1 Palaemon carinicauda | reverse complement strand
TAGAGTAAGGTTATGGGATGTACGAGAAGGGAAGGTGGTCCAAGGTTGAATGCCATGTTGAATGGAGAGTTAATTGAGGAGGTGGATCAGTTTAAGTACTTGGGGTCTGTTGTTGCAGGAAGTGGTGGAGTGGAAGCAGATGTACGCCAGAGAGTGAATGAAGGTTGCAAAGTGTTGGAGGCAGTTAAGGGAGTAATAAAAAAAATAGAGAGTTGGGCATGAATGTAAAGAGAGTTCTATATGAGAAAGTGATTGTACCAACTGTGATGTATGGATCGGAGTTGTGGGGAATGAATGTGATGGAGGGACAGAAATTGAATGTGTTTGAGATGAAGTGTCTAAGGAGTATGTCTGGTGTATCTCGAGTAGATAGGGTTAGGAACGAAGTGGTGAGAGTGAGAACGGGTGTAAGAAATGAGTTAGCAGCTAGAGTGGATATGAATGTGTTGAGGTGGTTTGGCCATGTTGAGAGAATGGAAAATGGCTGTCTGCTAAAGAAGGTGATGAATGCAAGAGTTGATGGGAGAAGTACAAGAGGAAGGCCAAGGTTTGGGTGGATGGATGGAGTGAAGGAAGCTCTGGGTGATAGCAGGATAGATGTGAGAGAGTCAAGAGAGCATGCTAGAAATAGGAATGAATGGCGAGCTATTGTGACGCAGTTCCGGTAGGCCCTGCTGCTTCCTCCGATGCCTTAGACCGCGGAGGTAGCAGTAGTAGGGGATCTAGCATTATGAAGCTTCATCTGCGGTGGATAACGGGGGAGGTTGGGCTGTGGCACCGTAGCAGTACCAGCTTAACTCGGTTTAGTCCCTTGTTAGGCTGGGAGGAACGTAGAGAGAAGAGGTCCCCTTTTTTGTTTTTGTTTCATTTGTTGATGTCGGCTACCCCCCAAAATTGGGGGAAGTGCATTGGTATATGTATGTATGATTTCAGGAAATGCTTCTAAAGCTATTTGAGGCAATATTTGTGGAAAAAGAAGTATTGATATATTGGTTTTTAAATATTTATCAAGGTAATAATAAAAAGGCCTTGATTTTATATTCTGTACAGTGATTTATTGTTTATCTTATGCTAATGCTAAAATTACCAGATACTTGTGTCAAAACATTTTTACGTCAATAAAACTCTATGGAAAATATCTGAATTCATTATGAATCTTATGTATGAATAATAATCCCTAAAAAAACAAATCTTTAAAGAAAAACAAATGTAACATGAAAGGGAAATGTAAAAAGCGGTTATCAAAATATATCCTCTCCTGTCTCTACCGCCTGGTCTATGATTATCTTAATATTTCAGTAGAATATTTTTTTAATCCTATGACACATATTTTGAAAATTGCATTTACACTAACGATTAGACTTTTTCATGATCGAGTTATAGGATATCTCTTTCGTGCAGTAGTCTCGTTATAGATAATTAGCCGCATGAGCTTACATTATCATTATCATTTTAGCTGTTTACATGCATGGATGCAAGCGTCAAGTCGATTGGTGGGATAAGAGAAATTAGATACGTTGCAGTTATCTGTAGTGGATGCACTGAGCATATAAGAAATATTCATCTTCGTCATCATCATCTTCTCCTCCTACACCCACTGATGCAAAGAGCCTCGATTAGATTTTGCCAGTTGTTTCAATCTTGAGCTTTTGAATCAATACTTCTCCATTCACCAACTACTACTTCATGCTTCGTAGTCCTCAGCCAGCATTAGCCCTGGGTGAACTCAAGGTCTATAGAGTAGGTGAACTATAATCTCCCTTGGGGACTGCAAAGAGCACGCCCCACCCATCTCCATCTACCCCTAACCATGATCTCATCTAAATATGCCGCTCGAGTACTCTCTCCTATAGTTTCATTTCTAATTTTGTCCTGCCATTTTACTCCCAGTATTCTTCTTAGGGCTTTGTTCTCAAACCAACAAAATCTATTGGATTTTGTTTCAGTGTCTTACCTCGACTCATGTCGATACAGTAGCATCGATCTCTCTAAATTGAAATGTAGCCTAATTTTTGTATGTAATTCAGGTGATTTGTTTTCAATATATGCACTTGGGTTCATGTTTATTTCCTTTCAAGTTTTTCTATATATGTTGCATCGCTCGGATGTCTTTGACTTCATGATAGTTATGATTCTGTGTAAATATTCCCTTCTAATAATTTCCATGATATCTTTTTGTTTAATTTTTTCTGTTACTACGAAATATTTGTAGCCTGCTTCGTCTATATCCTCGATGACAAATCCATCTGGCAGCTTTAACCCTTCCATGCTACTTCTCCTTTCTCCGTGTTGACTAGAGCAAGATTTTCTATTTCAAATGTCATCTTGATGTCTCCTGATACAATTTTTATAGGCTGGATAAGCATGTCTATTTCCATAGCATTTTTTCTGACCTAATTATGGCCTGATTGGTAACGTCTCGGTCCAGTGATCGTCAGACGGGGATTTGAGTCCCGCTCAAACTCGTTAGTTCCTTCAATGCGTGCAACCTTATCATCCTTGGAGCTAAGGATAGGGGGTTTTCGGGAGCCTATAGGTTTACGTACCGACTCATCAGCAACCATTACCTGGCCCTCCCTGGTCCTACCTTGGGTTTAGAGGGGGATTTGGTGCTGACCATGTGATATATGGTCAGTCTCTAGGACATTGTCCTGCTTTCTATGGCATTGTCACTGCCGCTCCCCTTTACCATTCATGAGTGACCTTAAAACCTCCTTTCTTCAGCTGGCACCCAACTTCGGGTTTTATTTGTCATAGGAATCATAGCTATGATGAAGAACAGACGGAATAGAGAGTCCAATTGGAATATTATTATTATTATTATTATTATTATTATTATTATTATTATTATTATTATTATTATTATTATTATTATTATTATTATTATTATTATTATTATTATTATTTGGTTTTCAACTTGATCACTGAGATAATTTGGTCAAGTAAAAATATATTCCCATTGCATATTGCCTCAACAGGAGTAAAAGTTCTATTGAATGACCTGTACAAATGAAAAGATATGGACTATATGCAAAATGCGTTGGGGAAGAAGCGAACTATTTGTTTGATAAGATTTGCAACTGAAATATGATAACAACCAATGTAAGCAAATAAAAGAAATAAGTTATCACTCTGAGGGTTATGACAAATGCCAAAAAAAGTAATAGTTCTGATAAGTTTTGAAAAAGAAAGTATGATAAACAAAAGAAATGCAAACACACAAAAAAACATTTCAGACATCATTACAAAGGGGGAGAAATAATATTGATGTTTTTGAAAGAAGGAAAGAAGAGGGAACGAAATTGTGAAACTTCGTTTTATAAAAGTCGAGCGATTGGAATTCCAAGGAATGTTGAAGGTGACAAGGAACTCAGAAATGATACAGATTTCAAGAGAAATGCTTCATCAAACGAACATCAAGGGTTCATCGGGACCCATAAAGTGGGTCCTGGAGTTGAAGTTTTAAAGAATCCCATTAGGAGATATTTCTTAAACAAAAACATTTAATGCTGAATATTATGCTGGGAATGGGGGAGTATATAGAAGAAACATGAATTCATAAGCATGATCTGGACATAAAGACGTAATGACTTCCAGAATGAAATTAATTAATAAATTTGGTTGAGAAAAGAGTTACACTAGTCAAAGGTAATGGGAGTGTATTAGAAACATCCCTGTCTGGCGATCTTCTGGATGGGGTTCCGCCAACCTTTTGAACTAGTTAAGGAATGTTTTGGGAGGGCTGTATAGGTCCTGAGTGACCAGCAGTCATGCCATACCATTCCCGAGCAACCTTTAAACCTTTAAAGATTCTTGCTTACAAAGGCGAAGAATTGTGAGATCTGAAGCAAGAAAGATTTTGAAATGCATCGGTCAAATGTTTAACCCGCGCGAGAGGTGAGTTACCTTCTAACTGAGAGGAAAGGTGAATGCAACTGAACTTTATTGAACAATCCTTGAGTTTATATACAGAAACTTCCGAGGAAGAACGTCACAAGAATTCAAATGTGATGAAAGCTTGTGTTAGCATGATAACACCGGTTAGTCTATTAACGGTGCAGGGGAGAGCAATTGATAAGATAAAAAGTCAAAACCGTTACAGTGTACGAGTGTGTATGAAACAGCCTAAGAATATTTAAATTATGATGACATGGATTGCATAAGCAGTCACCTTTATAGAGTGGCTGACCTAACTTCTGAAATGTTTCGTTATTGTGTCAGTCATTTTAGCTGATTTAAGACATGTTTATATAATGTTCATCTTATTGCTCCTTCTCTCTCTCTTCTCTCTCTCTCTCTCTCTCTCTCTCTCTCTCTCTCTCTCTCTCTCTCTCTCTCTCTCTCTCTCTCTCTCTGCTTATTCGTGTTCTTCAGCGGAGGAATAAAATCCTACTAACTCCCTTCAGTCTTAATAATGGCATTATACTATAATAGACGATCCTTTCTTCTTCCTGGAATAGTCACTTTCACCCCTGATAATTTCGCCCTAATTAAGAGCAGAATTATTTTGTGAATTTCGTAAATTGAAGAAAATATTCCATCTCTTCATGAAGTGTTATATTACCCAATTAGAGTGATCAACGGTATTTAAAGATTGACTTGTAAAAATAGTCAGATTGCTAAAAGCAAGATGAGAATTATTTATATGAGTTTTTGTATGGTTGTTTGTTTTTATATATATAAATATAAATGACTGGAAAGAATATTTAGACACAAAAGCACATGAGGCTGACTATGCTATGAATTCAGGAACTGGCTATGGTGTAAGAATTGCTCATAAAATTATTAATGAAATCTCGACTGGGACAAAGAAGAAGAATCATATACCCATCAAAAAGAGAGATGGCTCTGTTATAGCAACAGAAGATGAAAGAAGGTGAACACTTTAGTGAGGTCATAAATACCAGATATGAAGGGAATAATTTGATTGATATACCTGCGGCTGATGAAGACCTTGATGTCCCCATGAATGAATTCAGTGTGTTTAAAGTCGAAGGTGCCCTAAAAAAGCTAAAGAGATGGAAAACCCCGAGATGCGATGGAATAACTGCCGTGATGATACTGGCCGAAAATGAAGTGACTCCCAGACTATTTACAAGATTATTTTGTAGAATGTGGCAGGAAGAGGCAAAACCTAATGAATTTGAGTTAGGAGTGCTGGTGAAAATGGCAAAAAAAAAAAAAAAAAAAAAAAAAAAAAAAAAGTAAAAGGAAACCTGACTGATTGCAATAATTATAGAGACGTAACACTTACGTCAGTTGTTTTGAAAATATATAGTATGCTTATTCTAAAGAGACTGGGCAGTAAGATTGATGAAAAGCTGAGAGATGAACCAGCAGGATTTAGAAAAGTTACAAGTTGTACTGACCAAATTCTCATTTTAAGACATGTTGTACAGCAATGCGTAGAATGTAGAACCCCCTTTGATGGTATTTGTGGACTATGAAAAAGCCTTTGATAGTGTGCACTGGCCAGTTTTGTGGAGAGTCCTGCATTGTTATGGAATTCCTCTTAAATATGTAAATTTGATTACGTTTGTTTATGAGCATAGACAAGTGCAAAGTTAATGCTGATGGAGTCTTATCAAATGAATTTCATGTCAACAGTGGAGTACTCCAAGGGACTGTCACCTATCTTGCTTATCCTCCTCATGGATTTCGTAATCCGTAGAACAGTTGTACATGGTGGAGAAGGATTGAACTGGATTAGTGATAAGAATTTAACAGACATAGAGTATGCTGATGATGCTGTCCATGTTAGCAGAACACCACAGGATTTGCAATGTTTGCTTACTAGAATACATGAAAGATCACACGAGGTTGGACTGAAGATAAATAGAAGAAAGATAGAGTATGCAATGGAAGATGAAATATCATTGGAAGGTGAAAGGATTAATGAGGTTGTATCATTTAAGTATTTAGGAACTACAATTTCCAATAGTATCTTTAGAATTTGAGTTTAGTGAAAGATGAAAAAAACTAATCAGACAATGGCAAGGTTAAGTAAAATTTGGGAATCAAATCGCCTAAAATCACATATAAAAATCAGGTTATATATCAGTTTATTGAGATCGGTGTTAGTCTATGGACATGATTCATGGTATGGCAATGAAATAATCTCCAATAGATTTAGTAGAATTGAGAACAAAGCCTTCAGAAAGATATTGGCATTTAAGTGGCAGGACAGATTTAGAATGAAACTATTAGAGAGATTCCTCGAGTGCCATATGTGGATGAGATCATGATGAGAGGTAGATGGAGATAGTCTGAGAATGCTCTTCGCACTCCCCAAGAGATATTAGTTCACCAAACATTCAGTTGGGCCCCAAAAGGCAATAGAAGAGTTAGAAGACCCAGGTTTACATATCTAAGGACTATGAAGCGCGAGGTAGGAGACGATGAATGGAGAAATATTAGAGACGACTGGCAAAATCTAACTGGGGCCCTTTGGGTCAATATGCATAGGAGGAGATGATGATGATGATATATATATATATATATATATATATATATATATATATATATATATATATATATATATAAATATAAATAAATATATATATATATATATATATATATATATATATATATATATATATATATATATATATATGTGTGTGTGTGTGTGTGTGTGTGTATATACATACATACATACATATATATATATATATATATATATATATATATATATATATATATATATATATATATATATATATATATATATATATATATATATATATATATATATATATATATATATATATATATATATATATATCATTTCAAATGAGCAGAGTAACAAGAAAGTGAGAAAATGGAGAAATTTATGTTCCTCGACCGACTTCATAAGATAATAAAAAAGACTAAAATTTAAAATTTTTACTATATGATTGTTTTATAAAATCAAATTGTGTTTAGTAGATAAAGTTAAGGAATGTAAAGATCAAATCATTTAGGAATATCTTTGAAAAGTTAGATTAATTTGAGAGTGTTTGGGAAAATTGGCTGTTTGTGAAGTTCACGAAGATGAATGATGAATAACATAAAGTGAAATTAAAAATGGTTCATGATATAACAATAAGAAATAACGCTGGAAGAATTGAAGCTTGAACTTGAATTTTAAATACATGAAAATTTGATAAAATTAAATGAAGAGATTTACAAGAGGCATTGAAGGCGGAGATGATATTGAAAGCAAATATTTAAATCCTATATTTGTGAAACACGGAAAATTATCTAAAGATAGGGAATACCGATGAAAGGCGAATGCTAGATGCTACATACAACACATATGAAGGACTTGTGAAGATCCAGCATGGCCAGAAATTGCAAATAGAAAGAAATATAGATTTCTTTGAAAAAAGGAAATTGTTAATGCTAAATAGCATGGAAATCTTAGGACGTTACACAACCAGGAAAGAATATGCTGACATTAATCATTACCTTCCTCACCCGCTTGTCCCTAATCAAACTTTGGTATAACTTCTCTTAAAGAGT
>NC_090743.1:90824653-90857153 GCF_036898095.1 Palaemon carinicauda | reverse complement strand
TGGGGTTCAGGCGTTTCCGGTCACAAACCATATGGATCCGGTCCGGTCGGAAGAGGCAGGTTTTTTCGTGGCCAAACCAGCACCAATAGTTCCAACACCGGAAGTTCCGGCTTCGTCGCTCCAGGACCCTGTTTTGCTTGTGGGGAGTTCTCACACTTCCGGCGGAATTGTCCCTATTCCAGAGGTGCAACCCTTTTCGGAGCAGCCAGTGCCGGTGGGGAGCAGGCAACTGGTGGGCCAGCAAGGAAGTAAACCGGAGGTCTCAACAGACTTGTTAGAAGATGAGTATTTTTACTATAATAGATTTACCCATGATTTTTATGAATATGAGCTGGGACAGAAAAGTATAATAGTTAGGGGTAGGTTAAAGAAACATTCAATTTTGGAGGTCAATTGGCTCGAGTGATTTTGTACTCGACGTAATAGAAAAAGGCTATAAGTTACCTTTGTATTCGAAACCTTCGAGAACAGTTTATAAAAACAATAAATCTGCTTTGTTAGAATTTGATTTTGTTCCAGAAGCTATCCAAGATCTAGTAGATAGAGCACTAATATCAGTTTGTGAAAGCCCCCTCTCATGTTGTAAATCCGTTGACTGTTTCCATTCAAAATTCTAAACGTAAAAGACTTATTCTTGATTTAAGAGAAGTGAATAAGCATTTGCGGAAACAACCTGTAAAATATGAAGATATTAGAACTGCATTATCATTATTTAAAAGCAAGAGTTATCAAATTAAGTTTGATTTGACCAGTACTTATCATTTTGTTGACATCTATAAGCCTCACACAGAATACCTTGGGATTTCTTGGATAAATAGGGAAGGAAAGACTAATTTTTACAAGTTTGATGTTCTCACTTTCGGAATTTCAAGCGCCTACTATGTGTTTACAAAGTTGACAAGATCGCTGCTGAAGAAATGGCGCGGTGAGGGAAGGTTTGTCACCATGTTCTTAGATGATGGATACGGTTGTTCGAAATCTCTTGATGACTCAATTAAACTTAGCCAGCATATAAAAAATGATCTGTTGTCATTGGGATTTATCCAAAATGCAACGAAATGTATCTGGTCACCCACTCAGGTTCTGGAGTTTTTAGGCATGATGCATGATTTCGGAAACAGTTCGATATTCATCCCTGATCGAAGATTACTTAAGTGCATCAATACGATTTCAGAAATATTGAATAGTAATAAAGTACACGGGTACGTTCATGTTAAGAAAGTAGCGAGCTGTATTGGTCAAATTTTTTCAATGAGTGTTGTCATAGGAAAAGTTTCTCAAATAATGACCCGGGATCAGTATATAAAAATTTCTGATGAAAGTAAGAGACAACTAGAATTTTGGCAAATATCTCTGTCGGAACTGAATATAAAACATATCAATGTGTCTTTTCAATGCTCAAAAATTGTGTATTCTGACGCTAGTAGTACAGGGTTTGCTGGTTATGCAGTCAGTGCGAAAACCGGTATTTCATATGGTACATGGTCCATTGAAGAAAGTCTTAAGTCTTCGACATGGCGAGAATTGGTAGCTGTTTATCGTGTTTTACAGTCGTTAGATCATATTCTGACTGGTCAGAGGGTGAAATGGTTTACTGACAATCCAGGGGTTGAAGCGATCGTATCGAAAGGTTCTATGAAGCTGGAATTGCAAAGTGTAGCTATTGATATTTTTCGATTTTGTATTGCAAAGTCTATTTTGTTGGAAATACAATGGATTCCTAGAACAATGAATGAAAAAGCAGATTATCTGTCAAAGATTATAGACATTGATGACTGGGGTATCTCATTTAAAATATTTGATATGATTCAGGCTAGATTTGGAAATACATATATTGATTGGTTCGCCTCCGAGCATAATGCGAAACTGAATTCATATTATTCAAGATATTGGAGTCCCAAGTGAAACGGTATAGACGCTTTCTCAGCATATTGGGGAGGAAAGTTCGGATTATTTGTTCCCCCAACCACTGTCATTACACAGGTTATCAAGAAAATGGCCTTTGACAAAGCTGCTGGTGTTCTTGTTGTGCCTTGCTGGAAATCAGCTTTATTTTAGCCATTTCTTTGTCCAACAGGGTCATTTATACCAGAGGTAGTTCATTGGTTCGATTTACCAATTAACAGAGAGAATTATGTGTCAAGCAGGAGTGGAGAAGGTATGTTTGGAAATATTGATTTGAATTTCCGTATGTTGGCACCGAAAGTTGATTTTTCTTCAATAAGCTAGTCAATATTATATTTGCGGCGAATTTGAGGCTACGTCCCTCGTACAGAACTGCTTGTATAAAAGTTACACTGTGTCTAATTTTTGGTTTTATGAAAATTGACAAACTTGATACTGCATTCAAAACATAACTTTAAAGACGGAGATGCAAAATAGTCAGTGGTAATTGAAGCACACGCAGTATTGCGTAGGTACAGTAATATTTCAGAAATTATAATATAAATTAAGGCAGTATTGCCGTGTTTGGAAGCGCAAGCAGTATTGCGGGAGACCAGTTTTATTTCAAAAAAGTATTATATAAATAAAGGCAATATTGCCGTGCTTGGAAGCGCAAGCAGCATTGCGGAGGCGCAGTTATAGTAAAGACATTATTGCCGTGCTTGAATGCGCAAGCAGTATTGTGGAGGCGCAGTTATAACAAGGCAATATTGTCGTACTTGAGGTATAGAGTGCATACAGTATTGCGGAGGTGCAGTTATATAAAGGCAGTCTTGCCGAGTTTGAAAGCACAAGCAGTAGTGCGGAGGTGCTGGTATATTTGAATTGGTCTTTTAAAGTTTAAATGTATTATATTGAAGTTATGTCCAATTTCAGTTTTATTAACCATCGACTTTACGTGTGTTTTTTCAGATCCATAGGACCAAAATTGATCAGCTCCCAGAAGTGATGGCGGGAAAAGTGCACCTACTTCTGGATTTGTTGAAGAAATCAAGGGCAGATTCTACCAGTTCAAAATATCATGGAGCGTTTGTGCGCTTTCAGAAGTGGGTATCATGCAACGGCTTGGGAAGTGGAGACGCTTTGCCCGACAAATCTTTCATAGTAGCGATATATTTGGCTTCTTTAATTCAGTCTGTAAATTCACCTAGTCCAGTTATTGTTGCTTTCTATGCAATAAAATGGTACCATGACATTAACAGTCTATATTCTCCAACGAATTCAAAGTTAGTTGAAAATATTTTAGAAGCGCCCAAAAGAGTTTTGGGGAAACCAGTCGTTAAAAAAGAACCGATCACTGCTGATATCATTACCTCTTTGTACAACAGACTATACGAATACAATAATATAAAAAATCAGAAAACAATTTGTGAATTTTTGATAGGCTTTTCTGGATTTTTGATAAGTCGGGAAATGGTAAGTATTAAGATATCTAACATTGTATTTCATACTACTTATATGGCCATTTTTATGGAAGGCAGCAAGACTGACAAATATAGCGATGGTTCTTGGATAATGATTGCAAAAACAGGTACAAATATTTGTCCTGTAGATAACATTGTGAAATTAATAAAATGGGCAAACGTGAATGGTGATGATTACTTGTTTTGTAATCTAAGTGCTACAAAAAACTGGATATAAGGTGAGAAATATGAACAAAATGATGTCCTACACAAATCTTCGTGACATATTCATAAATGTATTGAAGCCTCATGTGTTAGATGTGAAAAAGTATTGTGTTCATTCTTTAAGATCTGGAGGAGCCACCGCAGCAGCTAACAACGGTGTCAAAGATCGTATATTTAAACGACATGGTAGTTGGACTAGCGAAACCGCAAAAGACGGTTATGTGAAAGATAGTATCGATGAAATGTTAAAAGTATCTCTAAGTCTTGGCTTGTAGAAGTATTGTATTTGTTCATTATAATGCTGATCCAAACATGTTTAACATTTATTCATTACAAACGAAGGCCCCCGTTCTTTATATTCAGCAACGTCCGAGGGCTATACGAACAGTCGCACCCAAATTCAATAAATTAAATTTGATTTGACTTAGTTTTATTTATCCGTCCATACTGAGCCATGGAGTATATACAGGAAAGGTAATTTTCCACGTTTGAATTCATGAATAAGAGGAAAATAAATTTCCTTGATGGATGGAATATCCAGTAGGCGGCGTGTCAGTAAGTTTTGCTCGGTTGGTCTTAGGTGGTGAACAAGTCATTCAGCTTCGGACGTTGGACTGAACGGACAAGCTTTTATAAAACAAACAAGAAACTAAATTGATGTTATTAAGCTTTTTGTTTGGATCAGGAAAATGTAGTTATCATGATTGTTTAAATGTAATGGTGTATGTATATAGAGTCTAAATGCCTTAAGTAAAGACATCGTGTTTCAGCAACGTCCGAGTGCTATACGAACAGTCGTACCTGAATTCAATAAAGGAAATTTGATTTGACTTAGTTTTATGCGTCCGTCCATACTGAGACATGGAGTATATACAGGAAACCCTATTATTCACAGCCTGCCTGTAAGAAGTTTTTTAGAATTTAGATTGGGAAATTATGCAAATTAATAATAATGTAGAATACTTAACATCCTTAGAGATTCCAATGACCGTTCTATTAAGTGAATCATAGGAGGAATTGGAAAACCTAAGAGAATATTTGAAAAGAAAGAGAGGAAATGTAGGACTGAATATGTATATGAGTTAAACTGAGATAATGCTCAATAAAAATGTAGGGAGAACATATAAGGGTTGTGCACGAACCTCTAGAGAGTATTAATTAATATACGCAATTTGGACTGACAGTGTTTCCCCAGGACATGCAACAAAAATTAAAAGAAACATAGCTATAGGATGGGGAGCTTTTGGTAAATAACAAATTATGAAAAATAAAATGCAACTTTCTCAAGTAAAAAAAAAAATAAGTATTTAAACATATTGTCCTATCAGTTTTAACTAGTGTATCAGAATACACTAGAAATGGCAAGGACTTTCTTTTTGTATGAAACTGGTAAAATAAGAGAAAGAATTTTCATAATTAGTACTGAAAAGAATGCTTCATATCTTGAACGATAGCAAGATAGGTACATGGATGGGACATTCAGCGTCACAACAACTATATTTTGCCAAGTTTATACTATACATGCTTTCCTCAGGTATCTGGGCTTTACCGTGTCTGTATAATCTTTTACCAAATAAAACAGAAGCAGCATATAGGTTTTTATTCGAGAAGTTACCAAATTTAAACAGTAATTTGTATCCTATAAGTATAATGTTAGATGTTAGGAAAGCAATGATGAGTAAGACCACAGCAGTTTTTCCCCACACGGAAATCATAAGATGCTTCTTCCGCTTTAGCCAAAGCATTTTTAGAATAATTCCAGAATTTTGCCTTTCACAATTGCATGACAGTGGTGCTATCTTGTCCTTGCCTTGAAATGAAGCTTATTGTCCTCCAGTTTTTGAAGTACTTATGGAATATTTGCCAGAAAAATCGAACAACATATTGCATTATTTGGAAGACACATATATTGGTACACCAAATCGAAGATACACAAGACCACAAAGGTTTGATGTAGGTCTATGGAATATGCATTCAAGATTTCAAGACGAACCACCAAATACCAATAACGCAGATGAAGGAGGGCAATGAAGATTTGCTTGGTTTGTTACCTTCCTACCTTTTGGACTTTCAAAAGTTGCATTCAAGAAGAACAGGCTCTACAAAACGGTCATGTTACCCAAGTCATTGCTGGCCATCGTCGAGTGTAACAGAAAGACATACAATAATACAACTCTTTGCAACAAAATTATTATACATGACATGGATAATCGTTCAATTGCAGACTTCTTAAAAGGAATCGCTTTTAATCTTATGAACATCAATAGATTATGACATTAATAGGAAAGCTCCCCTTTATGTCTTTTAATTTTAAGTTTTAAATGACTTATGTATTCTATCAAGTATGCTGCATTTAATAAAGAAAATTATTTTGTTTTTTTAATAAATTGAACATTACTCTAATTTTGCTTTTCATTAATGTATATATCCTTTGGAGTGTTTTCTTCCTCCGGGTGGTTGTTTCTGGGGATATAAATTCCATGGGGGATTTGTACCTATAATGAAACACATACACGTACACACACATACACACGTATATATATATATATATATATATATATATATATATATATATATATATATATATATATATATATATATATGTATGTATATATGTACTGTATGTATACTGCCAAAATTTCATGTCACTACGCATTTTAAAACCTGTGTTTTGTACTGAAATATTCATAGACGTTTGCTCTTTCAAACTTTCTCAGTGAGTTTAAGATAGGCCAGTAACCATATGTTTAAAATTTTCTTTATTAGTTTGGTGTTTTCTACTAATATATATATATATATATATATATATATATATATATATATATATATATATATATATATATATATATGTGTGTGTGTGTATATATATATGTATATATAAATATATATATATATATATATATATATATATATATATATATATATATATATATATATATATATATATATATATATATATATATATATATATATATATATACATGTATATATATATATATATATATATATATATATATATATATATATATATATATATATATATATATATATATATATATATATATATATATATATATATATTGCCAGAATTTCAGTTCACTACGTATTTTAAAATCTGTGTTTTGTACTCTAAAACATTCTTAAAAGTTTGCTCTTTCAAACTTTCTCAGTGAGTTTAAGATACGCCGGTGACAATATGGTTAAAATTGTCTCTATTAATATGATTTCTTCTACTACTAAGTTCCCGGTTTAACGTATAGTGATAATTCATCTATTAGCCTGGCTTTTTCCCATCCATATGGGGTAACACGGTTGCCTTCTTTTGATAATACATTGTTAAAATTTATGATATATTCACCTGTCACCGATCCAGTAGTTATGGTGCTGACTCTGCTCGTGTTTGTGTGTATTGTTTTAATTTTAGTAATGTATTTCTTTACATTTTAATGATTATGATAACATTATTATGTTAATGTTAATTCATATTGACAACAAGGAAAATTGATAACGTTAAGAATAAATATTTGTCACGATGTGGAGCAGTATGGCACCTGTGGATTGTGGATCCAGGCATGTCAATTCTGCAACCAATAAAATATTCACAACTTTGTTAAAATTGTCTCTATTTCCGCTTCTGCTGTTATTCTTATTGATGATTGCGTTTTTATAAACCATGATAAACGTGAGTAACAAGTATTTATGATAAGAAATCTCGGAGAAAGCAAAATAGAATCAATGTTCCTGTATAGGTAAGATTAGGAACAGGTGGTAAGCATGAGTGAATATAAACAAACACTTTAGGATCGCTATCATAACATAATTGTTCATTTGATCATGTGCTTTTTCACTACATTTTTGTGTTTTTAGGCTTTTCTCTATTATACATGAACAATTTATCGTGGAGATATTGAAGCTGATACTGATATCTGTCCATCAATATCTATTGTATACTTAAATCTAAAATAGGAATTTAATTTGTGTATTGGATGTGCAACTCTGTTCTCGGTTCCCTTCAATTGACCAGAAGATTCTTTTCAGATCGATTGTTAAATCTTATGAATTTGTAGGACCTTCAATCCACAATTGACTATATGTACCCAGAAGGAGAGGAATGGACAAAGGAGGCTTGCATAATAGGGAGATTGAGAGGGACCCTGAAGAACATGATTGAGATTCTTATGATGAAAATGACAACTCCACCTTTGGTGATTATCGCTTTGTGAGGCGCCTCTGTCAGTATCTCGCCTCTCCCCTTGGCCTGAAGACCTAGTTAAACAACCATGGAAAGATGAAGGAATGCGCTAATGAAGATGGATTACGTTATTGAACTTTTGGGTTGAAGGTAAGATGTATTTTTATTATTCTTTTGTTCTGTAACCGGAATACAAACCTACGCTCTTTATTAGGTGTTATTACTTTCGGTGAAGCTGAAAGGACGACCCATTAAAATTTTAAAGAGGGTCAAGTACCCATTTCTCTACTTAGCGGGGGGTGAGGTGTTAGCTTGCTACTGCTTTCGCTCACACATCGGTGATTTAGCTCACTATATTTTTTGCTCGGATGGTGAACAGTCCTCACCAAGTTATTTTGGACTCCCATTAAATACTTTTTGTTTGTGCTTTCTCTTTATTGTTGTGTGTGTGTGTTGACTTCTGCCGACTACACAGTATATATATATATATATATATATATATATATATATATATATATATATATATATATATATATATATATATATATATATATATATATATATATATATATATATATATATATATATATATAGCACCATCATCATCATCAACATCACCATCATCATCATCATCTCCCATGCCTATTGACGCAACTGGATTCGGTTAGATTTTGCAAGTCGTCTCTATCTTGAACTTTTAAATCAATAATTCTCCATTCATCATCGCTTACTTCACGTTTCATAGTCGTCAGACATGTAAGCCTGGGATCTTCCAATTCTTCTAGAGCCCAGTTAAATGTTTGGAGAACTTATCTCTTTTGGGGAGTATGAAGAGCACGACCAAACCATCACATCTACCCCTCATCATAGTCTCATCCACATATGGCACTCGTGTAATCTCTCGTATAGTTTCATTTCTATTCCTGTTCTGCCATTTAAGTCCCAATATCCTCTGAGGGCTTTGTTCTAAAATCTTCAAAATCTGTTGGATATTGTTTCATTGTCATACCACGAATCATGTCATTACAGTAACATTGATCTCACTAAAATAATATTTAGCCTGATTTTTATATGTAATTTCAGGGGATATGATTTCCAAATTTTACTTAACAGATCCACTGTCTGATTTGCTTTTTTCAATCTTTCATTAAACTCATATTCTAAAGATCCTGTATTAGATATAGTTCCTCAACATTTGAGTGATTCTACCTCATTAATCATGGCTCCTTACAATAATATTACATCTTCCATTGCATATTCAGTTCTCTTCATCTCTGTCTCTCTTCTATTTATCTTAAGCCCTACCTCATGTGATATTTCATGCAATCTGGTAAGCAAGATTTGCAAATCCTGTGGCATTCTGCTGATAAGAATAGCGTCATCATCATACTCTAGATCAGCCAGTTTACTATTACCAATGCAATCTATTACTTTTCCACCATCCCCAACTGTTTTATGCAATACAAAGGCCATGAGGAGGATAAAAAATACGGGTGACAACACATTCCCTTGGAGTACTCGTGTGTTCACTTGAAATTCATTTGATAGGACTCCACTAACATTAACTTTGCACTTGCTATGCTCTTTTTATTTTGTCATTTCCACCAACACTTCTAGTTCCCATTAATCCGGTTTTGCCTATTCACGCCACATTCTCCAAAATAATAAAACAATCTTGTAAGTATTCTGGAAATCACTTCATTTTTGGCCAATATCATCTCAGCAATTATTCCGTCGTATCTCTGGGTTTTCCATCTTTTGAGATTTTTAATGATATCTTCGACTTTTAGCACACTGAATCCATTCATGGGCACATCAAGGTCTTCCTCACGTTCAGGTATATCAATTAAATTATTCTCTTCATATCACCTATTCATGACCTCACTAAAGTGTTTCATCCATCGTTGAATTTTTTCATGTTGGTATAAGAGAGCATCTGCAAAAATGTTAAAATCGCATTTTTGCAGATGCTTTATAAACACGATTACTTACTTTTTTCCATAAGTATTGATGCATATTTGATGAAAAAGATAATTCATGATAATTTTCAACGTGCACAATAGCTTAGTGAGTTATTCCAAATATATATAAAACAAAATTAATCTATATTTCATCTAAATTCTCAATAAAGAACCAGGATTTTTCTACATGCTAAAAAGTACAATGTCATTATAATCAGCCGTTACATGGCATCTCAGAGCAAAGGCCTCAGTCATCCTTACAATTGCATCTGTTTATGGTCTTTATATTCCAATACACAACGCAAACCTTCTTAGTTCGTCAATCCTCCATCTTCTCTTCCTTAGCGTGCTTCTTTTGCAATACCTAGGGCTCCATTCTGTTACTCTTAATGACCATCTATTATCTGTCATAGTCAATATATGTCCTGTCCATGTCAGTTCCTTTTGCTTATATATTACAATATCCTCTACTTTGCTTTGCTCTTGTATCCATGTTGTTCTTGTTCTGTGTCTTTATGTTAAACCCATCATTATTTTTCCATAGCTCATTGAGTTGTAACTAGCTTGTGTTCTAGGGCGTTAGTAAGGCTCCAAGTTTATGTGGCTCGCATATAACTCTTATTTGTTATGTCTCTACATTTTCATTAGACATTACCGTAGTTTTACAGTCCTACATTTCGGCTTTCTCTATTCAAATCTTCTGTCATCTTTTGTAATTCCTCTCATGGTTCACTAAAGACAACTATGTTAACTTTGAATCCTAAGTTTTTGAGGTATTCCCCTTTAATGTTAATTCCTGTAATTTACCAATCTCAATTTCAAGACATGCTGTAAATAATTCAAGAGACATGGGGTCTCCCTTTCTAATTCCTTTCTAAATTAGGATTTTCTCTCAATATTTATGTAGTTTTAGGATGGCTGTACTTCATGTATATAATATATATCTTCAAGTGTTCTAACAAAAGATTCATCTATTCCTCGTTTTTTTATGGGCTTTCATTACTCCTGTGGTTATGGCAGAATCAAAATAGTTCTAGTACTTTCTAAATGCTATGCAAAGTGATTTGTCACACCCTGTTGATTTTTCCATTAGCTGGTTAATTATATGAATATGGTCAATTGTTGAATACTCACTTCTAAAGAATGACTGCTCTAACGGTTGATTAAAATCTGGCTGTCTTTCGATTCAGCCCAGTACGATGTTTGTAAATATGTTATATATTACGAAGAGGAACCTTATCGCATGCTATTTTTTTTTTCAAGTCATTTATATCTTCCTTTTTGTAAATTAGCATGAATATAAAGATTTTTTTTCGAAGCTGTAGGTATACAACATTCTTACAGGAATTGTGTGCAAAGTTCAGGTACTTCTACTGCTCCATTTATTATTAAATCAATTGTTAGACAATCTTTGCTTTCTGCTTTGGCTCATTTCGTGCCTTCTTTACTTTTCTTACTTTTATGTTTGATACCGGTACAGGTGTTTCATTATTTCTATTGTCAAAGATATTTCTTATATCATTATTGCATAGCATTGAATAGAAATCTTCAGCAATTTTTATCAATCCCACTCTAATTGTTGAAATTTCCATTTTCATCCTTCAAAGCAAACATCGATTGGTCTTTATTGTCAATATTTACTTTGCACATTTTAGCATGATTGCAAATATCTGAATGTTTTGGCCTTGATATTCTGCAACCTGTTCGAAAACTAACACCTCTATGAGAATCAATTCTGACCCTCAACAACCTCTTGGTAGATCCTACGTAGGTCACAGAGTTACACTTTGGGCAAATACATCGATACACTACACCAGAGGACATTAAAGGACTCAATCGATCCTTAAAGTGAAGAACCGAGTCAACTGTGAGAGGATTCTTAGGAATTAAGTTCACTACAACAGCTGGAAAATGCTGTATGATTTTTGTACACTTCTATCTACAGGAATCATCATGAATATAAGGAAAACCTGCTAATTTATCATTTAATAATTTGTTAAGCTGCTTAAAAAATAACGTAGTCGGAAAACAGCTTTTCTTAAAATAATCACATAAATAAAGTACTTCTGTATGAAAATATTCCCAACTTTAAGTAAGAAGGAATACTCTGTGGGGAAGAGTCAAAATGAAGCTTAACTTATAATTATAAAAAACAAGAGCTATAAAAATTCGAACCTGATCCAGTAAAAAAATTTTCTAAAAACCGTGGTATTAAAACCTCTCTCTAGATACTAACACATCCAAATAATGTAATTTATTTCCTTCCCTCTTCTAATTTGAACCTTATATTACTTTGCTGCGAATTGGCAAAATCCACGAAGGAGTCAGCACATAATTCATTTCTCAATAAAGTAAAGGTGTTATCAATATATCTGACATAAAACAGGGGATGGTATCTGAAAGGACAATCTTCGAGCATGGTCTCCTCCAAGGAGCACATAAATATGTTAGCAAAAGTGGGTCCCAGAGGGGAACCCATAGCCATCCCATCTTCTTGTTTATACAACTTGCCATTAAAAACAAAAGCGGTGTCCAACACCGTCAACACCAAAGTTGCTTAAAAGACGTGCGATTAAAAGAATTAAAAGAGGCATTAGGTTCAGAAATAATTTGTTTAAAATAATATCAATTGTTTCTTCCACTGGTACTGTACATTCGTAAATAATGACTCAACATCGAGACTAGTCATAAAAAATCTGACACCTGAAATATTATGGCTTCCTTAAATGCATAGGAGTTACTCAGTGGAAATGATTTTTTTGTAAGATGCTCTAGTAAGGGAATGATAATTTTTATTTGCACTTCTGCGAGGATGGTTCCACTTCTGTTTTATGCAGATTTTTACTTGAATGTTATTTTTTTTTCAACTAATTTTTACTTTTTATATCAATTTGTATATTTTTTATTAGTGTTTCGTCATGTTATATATATACTCCTTATTTGTAGTCCTGAAAGATGTGATAATGACTATCACGAAACGTCAGGATTTATGATAAATGGAATTTTAGAACTGTCTATTTCACTGTCCGTTTTAAGAAATATAGATATATATAAATATATATATATATATGTATGTATATATATATATATATATATATATATATATATATATATATATATATATATATATATATATATATATATATATATATATACATATATGTATATATACATATATATACATATATATGTATATATATATATATGTATATATATATATATATATATATATATATATATATATATATATATATATATATATATATATATACACACACATATATATATATATATATATATATATATATATATATATATATATATATATATATATATATATATATATATATATATATATATACACTTGAACAAAGTAGAAGAGGCATGCATACTCTTCTCCTTTGATCAAGTATATATATATATATATATATATATATATATATATATATATATATATATATATATATATATATGTATGTGTAATTATATATATATATATATATATATATATATATATATATATATATATGTATATATATGTACATATAAATATATATATATATATATATATATATATATATATATATATATATATATATATATATATATATATATATATGTGTGTGTGTGTGTGTGTGTGTGTGTGTGTGTATACACACACACACACACATATATATATATATATATATATATATATATATATATATATATATATATATATATATATATACTTGAGCAAAGGAGAGGAGGCATATACTCATCATAAAGAGAGAAGGATCTCTTATACCAACATGAAAAAATTCAACGTTGGATGAAACACTTTAGTGAGGTCATGAATAGGTGATATGAAGAGAATAATTTAATTGATATACCTGAACGTGAGGAAGACCTTGATGTGCCCATGAATGGATTCAGTGTGCTAAAAGTCGAAGATATCATTAAAAATCTCAAAAGATGGAAAACCCAGAGATACGACGGAATAATTGCTGAGATGATATTGGCAAAAATGAAGTGATTCCCAGAATACTTACAAGATTGTTTTATTATTTTGGAGAATGTGGCGTGAATAGGCCAAACCGGATTAATGGGAACTAGAAGTGTTGGTGGAAATGACAAAATAAAAAGAGCATAGCAAGTGCAAAGTTAATGTTAGTGGAGTCCTATCAAATGAATTTCAAGTGAACACACGAGTACTCCAAGGGAATGTGTTGTCACCCGTGTTTTTTATCCTCCTCATGGCCTTTGTATTGCATAAAACAGTTGGGGATGGTGGAAAAGTAATAGATTGCATTGGTAATAGTAAACTGGCTGATCTAGAGTATGATGATGACGCTATTCTTATCAGCAGAATGCCACAGGACTTGCAAATCTTGCTTACCAGATTGCATGAAATATCACATGAGGTAGGGCTTAAGATAAATAGAAGAGAGACAGAGATGAAGAGAACTGAATATGCAATGGAAGATGTAATATTATTGTAAGGAGCCATGATTAATGAGGTAGAATCACTAAAATGTTGAGGAACTATATCTAATACAGGATCTTTAGAATATGAGTTTAATGAAAGATTGAAAAAAGCAAATCAGACAGTGGCTCTGTTAAGTAAAATTTGGAAATCATATCCCCTGAAATTACATATAAAAATCAGGCTAAATATTATTTTAGTGAGATCAATGTTACTGTAATGACATGATTCGTGGTATGACAATGAAACAATATCCAACAGATTTTGAAGATTTTAGAACAAAGCCCTCAGAGGATATTGGGACTTGAATGGCAGAACAGGAATAGAAATGAAACTATACGAGAGATTACACGAGTGCCATATGTGGATGAGACTATGATGAGGGGTAGATGTGATGGTTTGGTCGTGCTCTTCATACTCCCCAAAAGAGATAAGTTCTCCAAACATTTAACTGGGCTCTAGAAGAATTGGAAGATCCCAGGCCTACATGTCTGACGACTATGAAACGTGAAGTAAGCGATGATGAATGGAGAATTATTGATTTAAAAGTTCAAGATAGAGACGACTTGCGAAATCTAACCGAATCCAGTTGCGTCAATAGGCATGGGAGATGATGATGATGATGGTGCTATATATATATATATATATATATATATATATATATATATATATATATATATATATATATATATATATATATATATATATATATATATATATATATATATATATATACATATATATATACTGTGTAGTCGGCAGAAGTCAACACACACACACAGCAATAAAGAGAAAGCACAAACAAAAAGCAATTAATGGGAGTCCAAAATAACTTGGTGAGGACTGTTCACCATCCGAGCAAAAAATATAGTGAGCTAAATCACCGATGTGTGAGCGAAAGCAGTAGCAAGCTAACACCTCAACCCCCGCTAAGTAGAGAAATGGGTACTTGACCCTCTTTAAAATTTCAATGGGTCGTCCTTTCAGCTTCACCGAAAGTAATAACACCTAATAAATAGCGTAGGTTTGTATTCCGGTTACAGAACAAAAGAATAATAAAAATACATCTTACCTTCAACCCAAAAGTTCAATAACGTAATCCATCTTCATTAGCGCATTCCTTCATCTTTCCATGGTTGTTTAACTAGGTCTTCAGGCCAAGGGGAGAGGCGAGATACTGACAGAGGCGCCTCACAAAGCGATAATCACCAAAGGTGGAGTTGTCATTTTCATCATAAGAATCTCAATCATGTTCTTCAGGGTCCCTCTCAATCTCCCTATTATGCAAGCCTCCTTTGTCCATTCCTCTCCTTCTGGGTACATATAGTCAATTATGGATTGAAGGTCCTACAAATTCATAAGATTTAACAATCGATCTGAAAAGAATCTTCTGGTCAATTGAAGGGAACCGAGAACAGAGTTGCACATCCAATACACAAATTAAATTCCTATTTTAGATTTAAGTATACAATAGATATTGATGGACAGATATCAGTATCAGCTTCAATATCTCCACGATAAATTGTTCATGTATAATAGAGAAAAGCCTAAAAACACAAAAAAGTAGTGAAAAAGCACATGATCAAATGAACAATTATGTTATGATAGCGATCCTAAAGTGTTTGTTTATATTCACTCATGCTTACCACCTGTTCCTAATCTTACCTATACAGGAACATTGATTCTATTTTGCTTTCTCCGAGATTTCTTATCATAAATACTTGTTACTCACGTTTATTATGATTTATAAAAACGCGATCATCAATAAGAATAACAGCAGAAGCGGAAATAGAGACAATTTTAACAAAGTTGTGAATATTTTATTGGTTGCAGAATTGACATGCCTGGATCCACAATCCACAGGTGCCATACTGCTCCACATCGTGACAAATATTTATTCTTCATGTTATCAATTTCCCTTGTTGTCAATATGAATTAACATTAACATAATAATGTTATCATAATCATTAAAATGTAAAGAAATACATTATCAAAATTCAAACAATACACACAAACACGAGCAGAGTCAGCACCATAACTACTGGATCGGTGACAGGTGAATATATCATAAATTTTAACAATGTATTATCAAAAGAAGGCAACCGTGTTACCCCATATGGATGGGAAAAAGCCAGGCTAATAGATGAATTATCACTATACGTTAAACCGGGAACTTAGTAGTAGAAGAAATCATATTAATAGAGACAATTTTAACCATATTGTCACCGGCGTATCTTAAACTCACTGAGAAAGTTTGAAAGAGCAAACTTTTAAGAATGTTTTAGAGTACAAAACACATATTTTAAAATACGCAGTGAACTGAAATTCTGGCATATATATATATATATATATATATATATATATATATATATATATATATATATATATATATATATATATATATATATATATATATATATATATATACATATATATATATATATATACATATATATATATACATATATATATATATATATATATATATATATATATATATATATATATATATATATATATATATATATATATATATATATATATATATATATATATATTAGTAGAAAACACCAAACTAATAAAGAACATTTTAACCATATGGTTACTGGCCTATCTTAAACTCACTGAGAAAGTTTGAAAGAGCAAACGTCTATGAATATTTCAGTACAAAACACAGGTTTTAAAATGCGTAGTGACATGAAATTTTGGCAGTATACATACAGTACATATATATATATATATATATATATATATATATATATATATATATATATATATATATATATATATATATATATATATATATATATATATATATATATATACGTGTGTATGTGTGTGTGTACGTGTATGTGTTTCATTATAGGTACAAATCCCCCATGGAATTTATCTCCCCAGAAACAACCACCCGGAGGAAGAAAACACTCCAAAGGATATATACATTAATGAAAAGCAAAATTAGAGTAATGTTCAATTTATTAAAAAAACAAAATAATTTTCTTTATTAAATGCAGCATACTTGATAGAATACATAAGTCATTTAAAACTTAAAATTAAAAGACATAAAGGGGAGCTTTCCTATTAATGTCATAATCTATTGATGTTCATAAGATTAAAAGCGATTCCTTTTAAGAAGTCTGCAATTGAACGATTATCCATGTCATGTATAATAATTTTGTTGCAAAGAGTTGTATTATTGTATGTCTTTCTGTTACACTCGACGATGGCCAGCAATGACTTGGGTAACATGACCGTTTTGTAGAGCCTGTTCTTCTTGAATGCAACTTTTGAAAGTCCAAAAGGTAGGAAGGAAACAAACCAAGCAAATCTTCATTGCCCTCCTTCATCTGCGTTATTGGTATTTGGTGGTTCGTCTTGAAATCTTGAATGCATATTCCATAGACCTACATCAAACCTTTGTGGTCTTGTGTATCTTCGATTTGGTGTACCAATATATGTGTCTTCCAAATAATGCAATATGTTGTTCGATTTTTCTGGCAAATATTCCATAAGTACTTCAAAAACTGGAGGACAATAAGCTTCATTTCAAGGCAAGGACAAGATAGCACCACTGTCATGCAATTGTGAAAGGCAAAATTCTGGAATTATTCTAAAAATGCTTTGGCTAAAGCGGAAGAAGCATCTTATAATTTCCGTGTGGGGAAAAACTGCTGTGGTCTTACTCATCATTGCTTTCCTAACATCTAACATTATACTTATAGGATACAAATTACTGTTTAAATTTGGTAACTTCTCGAATAAAAACCTATATGCTGCTTCTGTTTTATTTGGTAAAAGATTATACAGACACGGTAAAGCCCAGATACCTGAGGAAAGCATGTATAGTATACACTTGGCAAAATATAGTTGTTGTGACGCTGAATGTCCCATCCATGTACCTATCTTGCTATCGTTCAAGATATGAAGCATTCTTTTCAGTACTAATTATGAAAATTCTTTCTCTTATTTTACCAGTTTCATACAAAAAGAAAGTCCTTGCCATTTCTAGTGTATTCTGATACACTAGTTAAAACTGATAGGACAATATGTTTAAATACTTATTTTTTTTTACTTGAGAAAGTGGCATTTTATTTTTCATAATTTGTTATTTACCAAAAGCTCCCCATCCTATAGCTATGTTTCTTTTAATTTTTGTTGCATGTCCTGGGGAAACACTGTCAGTCCAAATTGCGTATATTAATTAATACTCTCTAGAGGTTCGTGCACAACCCTTATATGTTCTCCCTACATTTTTATTGAGCATTATCTCAGTTAAACTCATATACATATTCAGTCCTACATTTCCTCTCTTTCTTTTCAAATATTCTCTTAGGTTTTCCAATTCCTCCTATGATTCACTTAATAGAACGGTCATTGGAAACTCTAAGGATGTTAAGTATTCTACATTAATATTAATTTGCATAATTTCCCAATCTAAATTCTAAAAAACTTCTTACAGGCAGGCTGTGAATAATAGGGTTTCCTGTATATACTCCATGTCTCAGTATGGACGGACGCATAAAACTAAGTCAAATCAAATTTCATTTATTGAATTTAGGTACAACTGTTCGTATAGCACTCGGACGTTGCTGAAACACGATGTCTTTACTTAAGGCGTTTAGACTCTATATACATACACCATTACATTTAAACAATCATGATAACTACATTTTCCTGATCCAAACAAAAAGCTTAATAACATCAATTTAATTTCTTGTTTGTTTTATAAAAGCTTGTCCGTTCAGTCCAACGTCCGAAGCTGAATGACTTGTTCACCACCTAAGACCAACCGAGCAAAACTTACTGACACGCTGCCTACTGGATATTCCATCCATCAAGGAAATTAATTTTCCTCTTATTCATGAATTCAAACGTGGAAAATTACCTTTCCTGTATATACTCCATGGCTCAGTATGGACGGATAAATAAAACTAAGTCAAATCAAATTTAATTTATTGAATTTGGGTGCGACTGTTCGTATAGCCCTCGGACGTTGCTGAATATAAAGAACGGGGGCCTTCGTTTGTAATGAATAAATGTTAAACATGTTTGGATCAGCATTATAATGAACAAATACAATACTTCTACAAGCCAAGACTTAGAGATACTTTTAACATTTCATCGATACTATCTTTCACATAACCGTCTTTTGCGGTTTCGCTAGTCCAACTACCATGTCGTTTAAATATACGATCTTTGACACCGTTGTTAGCTGCTGCGGTGGCTCCTCCAGATCTTAAAGAATGAACACAATACTTTTTCACATCTAACACATGAGGCTTCAATACATTTATGAATATGTCACGAAGATTTGTGTAGGACATCATTTTGTTCATATTTCTCGCCTTATATCCAGTTTTTTGTAGCACTTAGATTACAAAACAATTAATCATCACCATTCACGTTTGCCCATTTTATTAATTTCACAATGTTATCTACAGGACAAATATTTGTACCTGTTTTTGCAATCATTATCCAAGAACCATCTCTATATTTGTCAGTCTTGCTGCCTTCCATAAAAATGGCCATATAAGTAGTATGAAATACAATGTTAGATATCTTAATACTTAACATTTCCCGACTTATCAAAAATCCAGAAAAGCCTATCAAAAATTCACAAATTGTTCTCTGATTTTTTATATTATTGTATTCGTATAGTCTGTTGTACAAAAAGGTAATGATATCAGCAGTGATCGGTTCTTTTTTAACGACTGGTTTCCCCAAAACTCTTTTGGGCGCTTCTAAAATATTTTCAACTAACTTTGAATTCGTTGGAGAATATAGACTGTTAATGTCATGGTACCATTTTATTGCATAGAAAGCAGCAATAACTGGACTAGGTGAATTTACAGCCTGAATTAAAAAAGCCAAATATATCGCTACTATGAAAGATTTGGCGGGCAAAGCGTCTCCACTTCCCAAGCCGTTGCATGATACCCACTTCTGAAAGCGCACAAACGCTCCATGATATTTTGAACTGGTAGAATCTGCCCTTGATTTCTTCAACAAATCCAGAAGTAGGTGCACTTTTCCCGCCATCACTTCTGGGAGCTGATCAATTTTGGTCCTATGGATCTGAAAAAACACACGTAAAGTCGATGGTTAATAAAACTGAAATTGGACATAACTTCAATATAATACATTTAAACTTTAAAAGACCAATTCAAATATACCAGCACCTCCGCACTACTGCTTGTGCTTTCAAACTCGGCAAGACTGCCTTTATATAACTGCGCCTCCGCAATACTGTATGCACTCTATACCTCAAGTACGACAATATTGCCTTGTTATAACTGCGCCTCCACAATACTGCTTGCGCATTCAAGCACGGCAATACTGCCTTTACTATAACTGCGCCTCCGCAATGCTGCTTGCGCTTCCAAGCACGGCAATATTGCCTTTATTTATATAATACTTTTTTTGAAATAAAACTGGTCTCCCGCAATACTGCTTGCGCTTCCAAACACGGCAATACTGCCTTAATTTATATTATAATTTCTGAAATATTACTGTACCTACGCAATACTGCGTGTGCTTCAATTACCACTGACTATTTTGCATCTCCGTCTTTAAAGTTATGTTTTGAATGCAGTATCAAGTTTGTCAATTTTCATAAAACCAAAAATTAGACACAGTGTAACTTTTATACAAGCAGTTCTGTACGAGGGACGTAGCCTCAAATTCGCCGCAAATATAATATTGACTAGCTTATTGAAGAAAAATCAACTTTCGGTGCCAACATACGGAAATTCAAATCAATATTTCCAAACATACCTTCTCCACTCCTGCTTGACACATAATTCTCTCTGTTAATTGGTAAATCGAACCAATGAACTACCTCTGGTATAAATGACCCTGTTGGACAAAGAAATGGCTAAAATAAAGCTGATTTCCAGCAAGGCACAACAAGAACACCAGCAGCTTTGTCAAAGGCCATTTTCTTGATAACCTGTGTAATGACAGTGATTGGGGGAACAAATAATCCGAACTTTCCTCCCCAATATGCTGAGAAAGCGTCTATACCGTTACACTTGGGACTCCAATATCTTGAATAATATGAATTCAGTTTCGCATTATGTTCGGAAGCGAACCAATCAATATATGTATTTCCAAATCTAGCCTGAATCATATCAAATATTTTAAATGAGATACCCCAGTCATCAATGTCTATAATCTTTGACAGATAATCTGCTTTTTCATTCATTGTTCTAGGAATCCATTGTATTTCCAACAAAATAGACTTTGCAATACAAAATCGAAAAATATCAATAGCTACACTTTGCAATTCCAGCTTCATAGAACCTTTCGATACGATCGCTTCAACCCCTGGATTGTCAGTAAACCATTTCACCCTCTGACCAGTCAGAATATGATCTAACGACTGTAAAACACGATAAACAGCTACCAATTCTCGCCATGTCGAAGACTTAAGACTTTCTTCAATGGACCATGTACCATATGAAATACCGGTTTTCGCACTGACTGCATAACCAGCAAACCCTGTACTACTAGCGTCAGATTACAAAATTTTTGAGCATTGAAAAGACACATTAATATTTTTTATATTCAGTTCCGACAGAGATATTTGCCAAAATTCTAGTTGTCTCTTACTTTCATCAGAAATTTTTATATACTGATCCCGGGTCATTATTTGAGAAACTTTTCCTATGACAACACTCATTGAAAAAATTTGACCAATACAGCTCGCTACTTTCTTAACATGAACGTAGCCGTGTACTTTATTACTATTCAATATTTCTGAAATCGTATTGATGCACTTAAGTAATCTTCGATCAGGGATGAATATCGAACTGTTTCCGAAATCATGCATCATGCCTAAAAACTCCAGAACCTGAGTGGGTGACCAGATACATTTCGTTGCATTTTGGATAAATCCCAATGACAACAGATCATTTTTTATATGCTGGCTAAGTTTAATTGAGTCATCAAGAGATTTCGAACAACCGTATCCATCATCTAAGAACATGGTGACAAACCTTCCCTCACCGCGCCATTTCTTCAGCAGCGATCTTGTCAACTTTGTAAACACATAGCAGGCGCTTGAAATTCCGAAAGTGAGAACATTAAACTTGTAAAAATTAGTCTTTCCTTCCCTATTTATCCAAGAAATCCCAAGGTATTCTGTGTGAGGCTCATAGATGTCAACAAAATGATAAGTACTGGTCAAATCAAACTTAATTTGATAACCCTTGCTTTTAAATAATGATAATGCAGTTCTAATATCTTCATATTTTACAGGTTGTTTCCGCAAATGCTTATTCACTTCTCTTAAATCAAGAATAAGTCTTTTACGTTTAGAATTTTGAATGGAAACAGTCAACGGATTTACAACATGAGAGGGGGCTTTCACAAACTGATATTAGTGCTCTATCTACTAGATCATGGATAGCTTCTGGAACAAAATCAAATTCTAACAAAGCAGATTTATTGTTTTTACAAACTGTTCTCGAAGGTTTCGAATACAAAGGTAACTTATAGCCTTTTTCTATTACGTCGAGTACAAAATCACTCAAGCCAATTGACCTCCAAAATTGAATGTTTCTTTAACCTACCCCTAACTATTATACTTTTCTGTCCCAGCTCCAGTTTAGCTTTCCCAAAAGGCCTTGAGGCGTGTGGTGCCTTTCTTCTAGTTTTTAGTTCTGTACAGAAATTCCTTGATTTTAGGTCTTTGGTACTTCGATATTCGCATTGACGATAGCTCTTTAACCACTGAATATATTTTGTTTTGAGAACCATTGTTTACTCTTCAAATGCTTAGGACCATTGGGTTATTGAGAAAGTCTTTTAAAATTTTTGGTGAACAGTCTTACTTTAGGATAATTTTCAATTCTTCCATTTTACCTTGTTTCAAGTATTGGTTACCTGTCGCACAGTCTATTACGTTTCTTATTATTGATGTGAATATCAATGAAAGTCACTGCCATTCAGTTAATTCTTTATGCATGTTACATAAGATTTTTCATAATTCAGATCAGCAATGAAAAATATTATGTAACATGCATAATCCAGATACTGTTTCGACAAGCATGTATAAGGCTGGGATGGACGATGTTTACAACCCCAAATTATGGTGCGTTGGAGACCATTCTTTCCTCACTGATTGTGACATGGTATCAAGATAACCCATAAGAGATGATAGTGCAAGGAAGGTTTCGAAATTGTACTTGAACTATTCTGCATGATTACCAGTCATAAAAAGTAATTCACGCCTAGGCTTATTTACATAATTATGAATACGAGGGTCCTTTGTATTAGGATATGAATTACAAAAAACTGTACATATAATAATTCTTTTTTTATAGCTGACAGAAGCGATTATAGAAAAAAAGGTTGGCAGAAATAATTACATGTTTGGATTGTCGGTAACGATATTTCATAAAATATGCTAGCTTAATGTTTCTGTGAGGTGGCAAGTGACCTGAATGCAATTTCCTTTGTTATTTGAGTACCTCCTGGTGATGTTTATCCTCGGGAAGTTGATATATGATATCACCAGTTTCCGGTATGTTATCATTACCAGCCAGTCTTTGCCAGTGGAATTAGAACAGATTGTGGGCTACACTCCATCTGGTAACGGTATTTGTTGCCAGATCCATGCCTGTGGTTTTTTCGTTTCTGATGTGACCATCCTCATCCTCACTCCACATTGAGTTCTGGTATCAATGTTTTCTCCTCGGAAATGTCCTATAGGGCGGAGAGGCCTTAAGAGTTTGGCACTTACATGGGTGTTTAGATTAATTTTGTTTTAAAGGTCTTTAATTTAATGTGATATGTTCTTTCCTATATTAACATGGTGCAAAGACAGAGGAAGGGTATTGGTGAATATTGCCACATTAATATGGATCTTCTTAGTACAACAAAAAACAAAACATCAATTTTCTCCTTGGCGTTCAGTTATTTGGTTCGGTGTATATATGTTGGTTGATAATCAAATAACACACAAACAACGCAAAGTTTAGTTTTCCAAAAATCTCAGAGAGATCAATATAAAAGTAGATAAATACTGTTAATGAATAAGCATGACGTCCCGCTGAAATTTATGTTTTTTTAAATCAAATTCTGTTTAGCGATATTATTTATCACTTTTTATAAAAAGCTTAATTACATAAGAAACGCAAAACATATGTACGTAGGGGTGTTAAAATTATTAGATTATTGTTCGAATTTTAGTAATTATTTGAAGTGGAAAACAGTTACTTTGAGTAATCGTGCTTCAAATTTTGCTGTCACTTGAGTAAACTTTCTAATACACGATACTTTGTTTATTGATATTATGTGGTATTATTTTTGCACGCGACATTCTAAATAGTTATATATCGGTATTATATTTAATTTGTTCTTGTTTATTGTAATAAGTAGAAAAGATTACTATTTACTTACGCTGGTATCAAGTTGAGTGTTGATATCGTCAGAGAGTCTCTCTCTCTCTCTCTCTCTTCCCTGCCTTTATTGGCTTTTATAGCCTGAATGATGGGGTGTTTTCACAAAGTAAAATAATTAAAAAAGGGTTTTATTTTACCTGCATTAGTTGCTTTTCCTAATCTACTGATGGTGTGGGTCACAGTCTTGAGTGAGCGAAGGGTAAACCAATACCAGATATCACTTAGATTTCCATACATGAAATGAAACGAGGGAAAAAAAAAAAACCGAAATAAACATTATTTCTGATGGCATACGGCTTAATATAGCACTCGACCTCTTAAATAGGTTATGCCACGGTTATATCCATATCCCTTTAAAGCTTCGTGACCAACGAAAATGGCCGCGGAATGTTCAGACAAACTTTGCGCTGTATGCTTGGACAGTTATGGAATTTAAATCCATGAAAAATTCAAATTAGACTTTTTTGGGGGGAAAGATAATTGGTTCCCAGAGGATGATCCAGTATCTTTCAGATCAGTTATTACAGTTTTCTCATTACTGTGCACAGTAATTTGACTTATCGCTGGTGTTAAGTATGTTTTTATGATGGTTCTTGATGTTTCTTTTAATATCGGACGTCCCACATCCTCGTTGTCCCGTTTTTTTTTTTTTTATCTACACCAAAACTTCTTTGACTAAAGCTTTTCCCGCTATTCAGGGTCGCTATTTCTTAAAAGCCGTTTCCAATTTCTTCTATCTCTGATGTCCTCCACTATGTGAGATCTTTCTCCTCCCTATCAGCTGTAACACACTTCATCCACCTCTTTGGTCTCGTCCTACCTGGAACATCCATTTCCAACAACTTCCTCCCTACATACTCCTGGTCTCTTCTCATTACGTGCACAAAATAGTGGAGTCTCTTTTCTTGGATTTTCTTTGATGCCTCTGTAATATAAAATTCCCAAGGTACGACAGTGTAGCTGGAACTGCTTGTCTTCTCGTTCACGAAGTTTACACGTAGGGGTATAGGGGGTGGGACAATTTAGTTTGGAAGTCAAGTGGAAGAATAGGGCAGTTCTAGCCTGTACCTTGAATTGTACACATCGAATTTTCACAGAGTGCCATTCGATGGATAATTCTACGACGATGGAGTTCAACAGTAATGTTAAAAGGATAGTGAACTAGCAAATAAGTAAAACGCATAATGATTTTTTAAACAAGTTGGCCAATTCATTTTCATCCAAGTTTCAAGCCTTCGATCAACAACAGAAAGAACGATCAGATGAGCAGTTTGAGAAGATTCACCACGATGTGATAATGACAGATACATACAAATTTCCAAAGAAAAGCTGTGAAGACCAATTCAAGTTTAACCAGAAAGTAGCGATTACTTTAAAGGAAGCCGATGCTTGCATTGTTACATAGGATGAATCCTCGATGAAGGCTAAAGAGAAGATTGTAGAAGACATTAGTTTAATAAACTTCAGACAAAAGTTGGTAAAAATGGCTGATTCTTAGGAATGCGGTTGAAAACTAGTGCAGGAATACACTGCCAATCCCTTGGCAGAGGATTCAGACGATGATATGAAAATTTTTTGTGGCCAGACTAGCGCAGAAAGGAAAATAAAAGCAGACAGAGCAAAATGGAGGACCAAGGTTGACCCTTACAGTTAACCCGCAGGCAACTACAACTACAACAAGCAGAAGGGGAAGAAGCCAGGAGTTTGCTTTAATTGTTTTAAGCCTGGTCATTGGCAAAATGAATGCCCAGAGAAGAAGGCACCTAAATTAAGTAGAGATTTAGTCGATAACAATAATAATAATTCAATTGGATCTAACTGTTATAGTCAGTATCAGGCTTGGTCAGAAACAGAGTCAAATTCAAATTCAAATTCAAAAAAATTATTGACAAAAAGTGGTCAAAAGGAGCTGTTAGTCTTGCTAGACAGCCCACTCTATCTTTAATTTACATAAATTATCTTTAATATACATAAATGAACAAAAGCTAAATACAAAGGTAAAACCTAGTAATAATTTACATGACCCAAAAAATACAATTAGTAACAGTTTTTACAAATGAAAACACCTACATGAATAATTTCACATTTACCCAAAGTACATTAGCACAAACCTTATATATTTATTTCACAGACTGAAATTAAATATAAATTAATCATAGTTATGATTTCATAAAGCAATGACAATTACGATTCTGGGCCCGACGGTGCGAGCCGACAACAAGACCACGAAGAGGCCAGCCTCCCAAAATCGTCCAGGACTCAAGAAAATATGCACACACTTCACAAATTCATCACAAAAACAATCATTCAACAAGGAAACGACACCAAAACCCGCCGCAACAAAAACGGACCCGCCCCGATGCCAAACACCACGACTCCAAAGGCGAAGGTGCGCTCAACCTGCTACCTCGCGCCACAGAAATTGCGTGTATTTGGAACCGCGAGGAGTCCCTGTTATAATAAATTCGAAAGCTACATTACACATTACAAAATAACCAAAACATTTTTTACATAAAATACATTTTACAGACCGTTTTCACATAAAAGGAGAACTATTATTTAATGTACAGAGAACAACCACTTCCATTTCAAATTCCATATTACTGCAGCAAACACAAAACATTATACAAATAAAAAGTATTATAGTAACTTCACAATTTTAGTACCTTATATCAGTTTTTTTAAATTTATTTGCAATATTCTTGTAAAAATTATTATTAATGAAAAAAACACACCATATGTTCAAAATTATCATCAAGATTCCTAAATTCTGCCAAAGAACTACATTCCATAATGTAATGTTGCAGTGTATGTGAGCTTGCAGCGTCACATAATTTACAAGGGGTACCCTCTCCACTCTTATATTCCCAATAGTATTTATAGCCTAGTTTAAATCTCATAACAATTCCATCATATTTAGCTGAAGACTTTCCATAAGTAAAACGTGTATTGTTACTTACATAATCATAATGAGACATACTGTTACTGCCGTTACTCATGATTGCCCTAGCAATCTCAATATTCCAACCTTCCCTTACTCTTGCCATGTGTGACTTTATTTTCTTCATACTAACTAAAGTGGCGTAATCTATAGATTCTTTATTGCACCCCTGTTTTGCTAATTCATCAGCAACATCGCTAAAATATATACCACAATGTGAGGGTATCCAGACGAATTTTACACTGTATCCTGACCCTTTTATGACAGAAATGTACTCGTTGCATTTGGTAACTATTTCCTCATCTGAAGGTAATTTGGCATTTAAAGCCAAAAGAGCACTCTGACTGTCAACAAAACATATTATAGATTTTTCTTTATGAATTCCAAATTTCAAACACTCATATATGGCAAACTGCTCAGCAGTGGTAGATGAGCTTTGATCGCCAATACGCTTAGATATTCTCTCCTCTGTACTATAACCAAATTCAAAAAATTCTCTAATTACAACACCAAGACCAGCTCGACATCCGGTAACAGAACCATCACAATAAGCATGAATCGCCGTATCCTTTGGGTACCGAAATATCTTTTCCAAAAACAGCTGTTTAAGTTCAAGGGGATTGCTGTCCCTTTTTCTCAAATCAAGTTGCTCTATACTTATATCTACTTTCTCAGTAATCCAAGGTTTTATTAGACGTGAACTTGGCAAAGGTACACAGAAATCAAAAACATTATAGTCATTCAATATTTTACAAAGCTTTCGTGAATATTCATTCAGTGTGAAGAATCCTGGAACGCCTTTCACATATCTATTTATAATAATTTTGAAATGCCTGTCATTCTGTCTAATCAGTCTTATAATTGAGGAGACTGCCAACTCTCTTATTCTTTGAGTAACACGCGGGAAATTCAGCTCAATTCGCATTATTTCAATCCTTGCAGTTCTAGGGCAACCTAATATTACCCTCATAGCTTCGTTTTGCAACAATTCCAAGGGGTAAAGATCTTTATCTGAAAAACTACATAAAACTGGAGCCGAGTAGTCTATGATACTTCTAATAGTGGCAAGATATACAGACCTTAATATTGGAATACCAACACCGTTACCACGATTTGACAAAACACGTAATGGCTTAAGCCGAGATGTACAGATGTTCTTCACATAGGTAATTTGATCCATTATTTTACCAAAACCAATATACATACCCAAATATTTATAAATTGTTACTCTTTCTAGTTTCACTCCATTCAGCCAGAATTCTTTATCACTTACTATTCGTGATTGATATTTTGTCTTACTCTCATTTACCACAAGACCTAAAGATATACAAAGATCTGACATTTCAGTCAACACGATACTCAACGTCTCCTCTGATTTGCATTGTATGAGAATGTCATCCGCATAAATAATTACTTGTGAATTTCCATGAAATTTATAACTTACAATTTCGTCCATCAATATATTAAAAATCATGGGGCTAAGCACACCCCCTTGTGGAGTACCAAGTTCAAAATACTTTTCAGTGGACTCGTAACCCTGAAACATAACAGTTCCCCTTCTGTTACTCAAATATTGTGAAATCCACATCAGTAGCTTGCCCTTTATATCCTTTTTAACAAGACACTCCAATATTACATCCTTATTGGCTTTATCAAAGGCTCCCTTTAAATCTAAAAACATTCTACAGTTGACACCAGCAGTACTAAGGCTTTTTAATACGCAATCAGAGGTACTCTTGTTCCTCAAAAAACCATAAAGATTCGGAGAAAGGAGCCCATCAACTTTATACAACAACCTATTTAAAACCATACGTTCCATAGTTTTTGATAAACAAGAAGTCAATGAGATAGGTCTGTAATCATTATTTCCCTTAGGTACAGGTATCACGAGGGCAATTGTCCATTTAATAGGTAAGCGACCATTACTGTATGATAAATTGAACAATGCTAAAAGAGGACTGTCCTACATTGCTATAAGACAGTTTATAATATCGTATGTTTTGCCATCTTTACCTGGAGCTGTTGACTTCCCCTTCTTAACACTATTCAACATTTCATCCCTGGTGAAAGGAATACAGGTGTCATCCATTAAGTTCTTCTGCATACAAACTAGTCTACGTCTTTGTTTCTGTAACTTCCCAAGGCTTTCCTGTATATCTCGAGGTAGAGAATCTAAGTTCGACGCATACGACCATTTGGCGGCTAATGCCTCTGCTTTTTTTCAGGCATTAGGATGTGCATTTGTCTTTCTTTTTACCCCCCTTACTTTATTGACACCATCCCAAATTTAACGTAGGGATTTTGAAAATGAGATGTCGCGTAAAAAACATTTCACTTTCGAATACTTTGGAGTTGGGCATAGGTGGATAATTGATCCCTGCTGCAACCGAGTCTGCCTGTGACTTGGGTTATGAGGTTGAACAGACTGACTGTAGTCTAAAGGTTCCCAGTAATAATTTGGTTACAGCTACCAGTAGTTGGTCTGACACCAAGAAGGTCAAAAGTTCCACATTGAGACTGACTGTAGTCTAAAGGTTCCCAGTGATAATTTGGTTACAGCTACCAGTAGTTGGTCTGACACCAAGAAGGTTCCAGATTGAGGGAACTTGAAGGGGTACGCAGAATGTTGAAAACTTCCGCAAGTGTTTTAAAGAGCAGCATAGTTATGATGAAGACCGATAATAAAAAGGTAGTTAGTATAGTCAGATATGGTAGCAAAAAAGCTGATTTGCAGGAAAAGGCTTCAGAGATGTATAATTTTTGCTTATCAAAGAATATCACTACATTAACACAATGGATACAGAGTATTTGCAACAAGATAGCAGATAGTTGGAGTCGTTAAATTGGCTTGGGGAAATAAATTGCTTAGTACCTCCGCAGAGATGCATTACGAGGGTCATGAAAAATATATGCATATCGAGTGCTGACTGTACTCGAGGCCAATACAGAAAGGTCAGTCCGACAGAGGATTATCGTGAGTGATCCTGTTGGGTTCATCACGCTCGCCACTCTGTCATTCTAGAACCCAACTGCTGGCAGGGAGATGAACGTTTTTGCCGAGATTACTCATTTGATAAATAGTCGGAAATAACTGAATTGATTCCGGCTTTTGCTTAATCAGTGATTTCATTTCTGACACAAGCATCAGTGAAATTTTGGCAAAATCTAGTAGAGAACATGGGCTGGCTCATAAGAATAATGAGCCCCAGTGCAGGCAGCAAGTCAAGTATGCTGTGCAGTTATTATCGTCATTTTGTGAAAATCCTTAAATGTATTTGTGAAGCAGAGGTCTGTTGGAATCCAATAACTGGCAAGCTACCTCTAAATTTATTTTGCTGATTGAAAAACTGTATAAATATAATGAATTCAAGCAACATGTATAGCAATCCACCAGTGATAGATGGTTTTGGGATTACTAAAGAATTTGAAATAAATACTTAGGAGAAGGTCATAAAGGTAATAACTTTTTTAAAAGTAAGATCACAGATAACAAGATGCTTGTACAAATTTCAAAAAGGCATACTTCTTTCTGGCAAGTCAGGTATTCTTCTCTATAATATGGTTAAAGATGTTTTTAATGCAGATTACATTATGACGCAAACGTTAAATGTAGACTGCTTAGAGTATCTGTTCAGTTACATAAGGCAATTGAAAGAGATCATCCTAATGCTGCTGAATTTTAATTTTAGGCTTAGGTCGTTGATTCTGCGAAAACTATAAAAATAATTTGTGAAACAACAAACATCATTACAAAAAGTAACAATTATGATATGTTGACAAATGAGTCTGCACGCAATTCAAAATAGAGAATTGGCATTACAAATATACTTGACTAGGTCATTGTTTAAAGATTCAGATTTTTAATGCCCCCAAAAAGATATAAACAATCAGAAACTGGATAAAAAAAAAAAAAAAAAAAACAGCTGCCACTGTAATTGAAGATGAAGCTCTTTAATATATAGGTGATTATATTGTCAAAATGTATTCTACAATATATCTACGATTAGGAAGGAAGATGACAGAACGTAAAAATTCAAATGAATCGTGAATTGGGATGGTAAACAGAGGAATGTTCTTCATCATTAATTGTCCCACGAGAGGTCATCACTTTCAATGGGGACAGCCTGCTGAAATACTCTCATTGCTGAATTGCAACGATCAGGAGGAAAGGGCCCAGGAGACATTATTGAATTCTTTGTAAAGATCTCCATATACTTTATATTGAAATACTTATATAATGTTATTAACACAAAGAAGAGGAAGAGAGAGGTCGAAAATAATCGGGGGAGATGCAAGAAAAAACTGAAAAGAGATATTTAGACATGTGAAAATACTTATAGATTTTAAGACATTCAATCAAGGAATGGTTGTAAAATAAATTAAGGTTACTTCTGTTTGCATTCAATTGTGTAGAAATTATTTTCATTTATAAAAGTTAAAGCTACAATCGTGTTTCTTTCAATACTCGCTAATCAATTCCTATGCTTTACTAAGTCTACAGTAATAGTATGTAATAAGAAAAAATAGGTTTAGGGTATTCTCTGAAATTTCTGATAACGGAAGTATCAGATTAAGTAGTCAACAGCAAGAATTACTTATAGAGAAATTACAATAACACGTTAGGATATAAACGATCACGGCCTACCAGAGAATCGCCAGTTGAGGCTGGTGTGACGTCACAATCAGAGAGAGACGGGAAGGTGACAGTTCTGTCCATCTGACCTCTTTGTATTGGCATTGACTCTACTTTAGTCGTTCCTTTGTGGGTATCGGCTCCATTTTGGGCGTTATTGCACGAAAAAATGCAGAATTGAAACAATCGACAAAACGTATGAGGTATCTGACAGATGAATATCTCATTGTTCATTGTAGGGAAAACAATGATGTATTCGGTAAAAAAAAAAAAAAAAAAAAAAAAAAAAAAAAAAAAAAAAAAAAAAAAAAACTATTGCATTTGATTTAG
>NC_090743.1:90817153-90819653 GCF_036898095.1 Palaemon carinicauda | reverse complement strand
GGAAGTTCGTATGATTGACCTTGATTTTAGTGCTGCCTTTGACCGTGTCAGTCACGAGGCTTGTTTTAAACTCAAACAGTATGAATGGGTGGGAAGTTTTTTAGCATATAGATTATTTAAATAATAGACCAAAAGAGTTGTTGTTGATTGGCACTATAATGGTTATAGGAATGTGATATCTGATGTTCCACAGGGTAGTGTTTTTGGGCCATAAATCTTTATACTATATACATATGACACGTGGTCTGGCTTAGAAAACAAGTTTGTTGCATATGCAGATGATGCTACTCTCTTTGTATCAATACCATCCCCTGAATGTAGATCTGGGGTTGCTGAACCCCTTAATAGAGATCTAGCTAAAATTGGTGCATGGTGCAAATTATTGTGTATAAAGTTGATTCCTAACAAAACTCAAAGTATGTTTGTAAGTACGTCAAGGACAGTGGCTCCTCAACATCCGAATCTCAGTATTGATAATGTTTATTTGAATTTGTATGACTTTCAAAACTTTAGGTGTGATTCTCGACAGCAAATTTACTTTTGAGAAACACATTAGGTCTGTGTCATCTTCAATTGCACAAAAAAATTTGCTTATTGAGAGTCATTCAAGATTTTCGGTGATCAATTTATTCTGAAAAAGTGTTTCAATTCTTTCCTTCTACCTTGTTTGGAGTATTGTTCCCCTGTCTGGTCTTCAGCTCTTGATTGTCATCTTAATTTGTTGGACAGAAAATTATGGTCTATTAAATTTCTTATCCCTGATCTAGATATTAATCTTTGGCACCATCGTTCAATTATTTCATTATGCATGTTGCATAAGTTTTTTCATAATTCTGACCTTCCTTTACATTCAGAACTCCCTGGACAATTCCATCCTGTTCGTAATACTAGGCATACAGTTAATTCTAATAGCCAGGCCTTCTCCATCATGAGGCTCAATACTACACAGTATTCTAGATGTTTTATTCCAGCTGTGCCCAAGTTGTGGAATGATCTTCATAATCGGGTAGTTGGATACGGAGAACTTCAAATGCTCAAAGTTGCAGCAAATATTTTTATATTGAACAGACTGACGTAAGACATTTTATAGTTTATGTATGACATATATGTTTTAACGTTGTTACTGTTTTGTAGAATGATTTATTGTCAATTTGTTCTCATCATTTATTTATATCCCTATTTCCTTTCCTCACCGGGCTATTTTTCCAAGTTGGAGCTCTCGGACTTTTAGCATGTTGCTTTTCCAACTAGCGTTGTAGCTTAGCTAGTAATAATAATGATAATATATATATATATATATATATATATATATATATATATATATATATATATATATATATATATATATATATATATATATATATATATATATATATATATATATATATATAACTTACGAGTAGCAGCAAAGCATATGCATGAATCCATGTAAAATGATATATATATATACGTATATAAAATTTAGATCGGAGAGATTTATTTCGACCAAACATATACCATGCAATATATGAGGTACATAGTTCCTAAGAAAGAAACCAGGTGTCACTAAATTCGACTGGCTTGAAACTAGTACTTTTTTCCTTAAAACTTTTGAAGGTTGAAAATACAGGTAGTTTGTATATTGTATTTCCTATATTACAATTAATATCAAAACTTCTTGCTATTATGGGGATAACTTATAAGGATGATATAATTTCTACGATTGATTTCGATTTTGATCTCAAGCATGAAAAAACTATTCGTTGATACCTCCATCATATCTTATTGTTTGGAGTTTTAGTTATTTGGCAGATATATAATTTTTCACATGAATTAAATGTAATATCATATGTTCATCCTTTGGTAATTAGGGATAATTCTCATTGAAAATTATCTTTTTTGTATTATTGCCATTAAATGCTAGATTATTATTATTTTTTTTTTTTTTCAATGTGCGAATACTTTGAAAATCGTTAGCGTGGCAATATAAGTAAACTTTTTGTATCAAGGTTTCCTCCATAGTTTTATTTAAGAAACTCTTTATGCTATTCGAGATACTTTCATCTCTTTCCTAAGCTCATTTACTTCATAATCAATATATCCAGAGTTGCAAACTCTCGAAATTTTTGAAGTGATTACTAGTCTCGTAATTTAGTTATTTTAATCAGGATATTGTTTAGTTTTCTATGTACATTATATATGTTTATATGGAAATCCAAAATAGGGTAAGGTATAATATTGTACTCCAACCCTAGCCATTCAATATATGAAAAGAGCTATCTAAAATCTGTTTCCTCTCCATTCATATTCTGTAATTAATGTAGCGAAACAACTTTACAGTATGTAATTCCAAATATATATAGGTTATTTGACAGTTTAAAAGGATTTTAGGATGAATAAATTATCATTTGAAGGTATCCCTTCTTTTTCTGTCGTGGTTTCTATAATTATGGAGATTAATACTTGGTCCGGAAGGGACGGTATGTAATTTTCGTTGGGGATTAGACTTTCTTATCTACAT
>NC_090743.1:90802153-90812153 GCF_036898095.1 Palaemon carinicauda | reverse complement strand
TGATAAGTTATTGGAGTTAGATCTTTCAGATCTCCAAAGGACAAAGTGTTCATTGATTAATGTCCAAACGCAAATTCAATAAACCTGAAAATGCAGTTACATTATCAGTCCACTTTACTCATTAAGATTATGCAATTCCATCTCTTCATATAACATTTTGATTTGTATAGTTGTTAACTCATATATGGTAATTAGCATATGTATATCTTGAGCCAAAATAATAAATAAAATATTCCTATCATATAAGAATATAGACACATACATCTTACACACACACACACACACACACACACACACACACACACACACACACACACACATATATATATATATATATATATATATATATATATATATATATATATATATATATATATATATATATATATATCCGTGTGTGTATGCTTCAGAGGGCATACAGAGGAAAAATTTCGTTGGTTTACTTGACAGAAATCTATGCACCAACAACATCTCTTATAAACTAAGAACTAGAAACTTTTTAGATTGATTTAAAGATATGTTTAAGAAAAATATACTCAATTCAAATTTATTTGCGATAATTTTAATAATAAATTAGGTCAAAAGAAGAGAGGAGAATCAGCAGTAGGTAAATTTGGAGTAGGGACAAGAAAGACAAAGGAGACGTGCTCGTAGAATTTCCTCAAAAAAAAAAAAAAAAAAGGAATAAAAAGGGAAAAACGAAATAAATTTTATTCTCAGTAAAAACTTAATTATGTTAAAGATGTAACAGTGTTGAACAAGGTGAAATCAAGCGACCAGTTGTCTATATATATATATATATATATATATATATATATATATATATATATATATATATATATATATATATATATATGCATTTATATATACATATATATATATATATATATATATATATATATATATATATATATATATATATATATATATATATATATATATATATATATATATATATATATATATATATATATATATACATATATAACGAGTGAAAGAGAGAAACTAAATTTGAGAAAGCAAATAAACATTCCTGTAAAAGGAAATTACAAAATAGATACTCCCAGCTGCATTATGAAATTGTGGTAGGTGAAGACGAAGTGTAATGATAAATGTGTATTTGAATCAGCAGATATGTGGAAAATTTCCTAAATAGGATCAATGAAAGTTATCAGAAAATACCAAAGGCCTAATAAAGATAAGACTTGTAATTATTGTAAAATCAAAGAGAGATGAAACAGAATTAGCAGAACTATCCAAAAAAAAAAAATAAATAAATAAATAAATAAAAAAATAAAATCGCAAGAAATTCGTAAACGCAATTTGACCAAAATTGAGGACACATTAAAGAAGGAAAAAAGCATCAAATTGATGACATCAAGACTTTGAGAATAGGGCACCAATAGACAATTGCTTCAAATGATAAAAATATTGTCAACAATGGAGATGGAGTGATACAAATGGCAGAAGACTTCTATATAATGCTATAGAATAGAAAATAACCTAGTCTATATCAGTAATGAAACACCTGAGTAACGACAAAAAGTAACAGTAAGGGAAGTAAAAAAGAAACATTAAGAGGAATGAACAAAGGCCAAGCAACAGCAGAATATGGCCTCATAATTAATTTGATAATATAAGGATATCTTTTCAATCATATATATATATATATATATATAACGGATTTTGAGCGAAGCGAAAAATCTATTTTTGGGTGAGATAGCCATGTCGTCCTGATGGAAGTTCCTATAGGGTAGCTTCCTAGGGTATATTACAACTACGGCGATATTCCCAGAGAATTTACCTTAAGGTACCAGAATTCTAACTCCTGGAGCGAGTATCCCTCGTGAAAGGGATATCGCGACATATCAGAGGACGTATTCTAGACACGTCACATGGCAATCTACTACCTAAATAGAGATTCGTCTCGTAGGAGGGAGATTGACGAGATACGAATTCGGGAAGAAAAAGGGGGGAGCCGCTCCCAAGGCCTCCCAATCCCCCGATTCGTATGCGTGCCTGGCGCCAATCCTGGCGCCATCTGTATTCCTTGTAGCGTACACGAGGTGCTACAGATACTGTATGTAGGGAGGGGTCCTACAGCCCTTTCTTAGAAAGGCAAGGGCGGGTCCATCAGGACGACATGGCTATCTCACCCAAAAATAGATTTTTCGCTTCGCTCAAAATCCGTTTTTTGGGCTCAAGCCATGTCGTCCTGATGGAAGTGTACCAGAGCATTACTGTATCTGTGGATTCTCAGAACGTGCCGTACTCCCCGGAGATATTTATTCCCGGTCGACTAGACCTAGAGACCTAAGATGTTACCGTTATACATCTTTTCAACTAACTATAAACTATGTTAGAGCTTCCTGCCCCCTACAGGGAAGAGTCCTACTAGACTCTGGAAAGTCTCGAAGAGTACATATATCTATGTATGAATCTCAGGCAAGCTAATATAGTGGTCTCGCCCTATATTAAGTAAAGCATAGTTTGTATAGAACTACTGCGTCAATATATTGACCAGTCATCCGCACAATACTTGTATTGGACAAAGGTTTATATCCGCATAGGAAGAAACTAATAAAACCGCCCTCGTCCCTTTATGGGACGGAGTCCTCCCATTAGGGGACTTACATAAACCAATGCAACATAGCTTGCAAAACAGAACAATTCTATCAGAATTATCCCAGATAAGATACATAGAATTAAATGCTCAATTATACCAATAAATTGACACAGGTGAAAGAGACGCAAGGTTCTCAAGAACAAGTTTATTGACAGATAATAAACAGACAGGTTAACAACAAATATATATATTTATATAAAAGGGGGTAACCCAAAACTTTAAGCATAAGTATGATAGTAAACAGAACTTGTTTATCTGAAAGAAAAACCATTAAACACCACTTTAATGAGATACCAAGGTATCAAGTCATAAAAAATCTGTATTACAAATCAATCACATTAGCGTTAGAAACGCTTGGCACACATGTCTGAACTTATGCAAGGTTCACCTTTGAAGGAAGGAACAGTCTATATGGGCACTTGGTGCCCTCATTTTAGTTTGTAGTACAGTATGTACCTACACACTCACCCTGGACTTAATCGTCCCAATTAAGACCACTGTTCCTCGCAGAGTTAAACAGTAGGGTTAACTACACGACCCACTGCTACCACAGATCTCTTAAGTTCCTCTACTTGCTTCGCATAGTGGCGAAAGAACACCCTGGAAGATTTCCAGCCCGTGTATGAACGGAGATGTTCAAAATCCATACAATTAAAGAAATTTAGGGATGAGGCAACTTTCCTCGGATCGTGACCTGAGGGTGTACTGTCAGGATCCGCTCTGCGAATAAAATATGTCATTTTCGCTCTGAGTTGATTCAGAGATAAATTTGAGCCTGATGTTTCTCCCCTGAATAGTTGACTACCCTTGAAGTCTGAAGTTCTACGAAGATAGACCTTTAGGCATTCTACTGGACATAGAGATGCATCTTCTTTCAGAGGGCAGATTCTCCAGGGACCCCACCTGTTGGTGGGTAACTCATTCTTGGCGAGAAACGTAGGATCCGGAAACAGGTTCAGCTCCCCCCCATCCAGGAACTGAACACGACCTGCCTCTCTCGAGAGGGCTACGATCTCACTAACCCTGGCCCCGGACGCGAGTGCAATTAGGAAAATAACTTTTTGCGTTAAATCCTTTAACGCACATTCTTCATTGCTCAGCAGGGAGGCGAAATGAAGAACTTTGTCTAAAGACCATGAAATGGGCTTTGGAGGTGCTGAAGGTCTGAGCCTAGCGCAGGCTTTCGGAACTTTATTAAAGATCTCGTTACCTAGGTCGATCTGGAAGGCAAATAAAATGGGTCTCATCAAAGCCGATTTACATACTGAAATCGTGTTAGCTGCCAATCCTTGGCCATGGAGGTGGATGAAGAAAGATAAGCAGAAGTCTGTTGAGATCTCCTGCGGATTCTTTGCCTTTACAAAGGCCACCCACTTTCTCCAAGATGACTCATATTGCCTTCTAGTCGATTTGCACTTGTATTCCTCTAGGAAGTCTATGCTAGCTCTCGAAATCCCGAAACGCTTTCTCACCGCTAGGGCAAGAAAATCATGAGCTGCAGGGTCTAGGTTTTCTGTAATGAAGCGCAGACAGTCGACTTCTGGACTCGCTGGGTCAGAACTGGATGTGGTAGCGGCACGAACTTCATCTGTAGTTCCAACGCCAAGGGGAACCATATACTGTTCGCCCACTTGTGGGCCACTATTGCCGCTACCCCCTTGAAGGATCTCAGTTTGTTGAGGACCCTCAACAGAAGGTTGTGAGGAGGGAACAGATAAATCCTGGACCACCTGTTCCAGTCGAGGGACATTGCGTCCACTGCTTCCGCTAAGGGGTCCTCGTACGGGGACACGTACAGGGGCAACTTCTTGTTGTCTTTCGTCGCAAAGAGGTCTATTTGCAGTTCTGGGACTTGATTCAGAATGAAGGAAAATGATCCTGCGTCTAAGGACCATTCCGACTCTATCGGTGTGAACCTGGATAGAGCGTCCGCTGTCACATTGCGGACTCCTTGAAGGTGAACTGCCGACAGGTACCACTTCTTCTTTTCTGCCAATCGGAAAATGGCTAACATCACTTGGTTGAGAGGTGGTGACCTCGACCCTTGTCGATTCAAGCATCTCACAACCACCTCGCTGTCTGTCACCAATCTTATGTGGATCGAGTGACGCGGGGAGACTTTCTTTAAGGTAAGGAGCACTGCCATAGCTTCTAGAAAGTTTATATGAAAGGTCCTGAATAGCTTGGACCAAGTCCCCTGGACTTTTTTCCGATGAGAGTGACCTCCCCATCCCTCCTTTGAGGCGTCTGAGTGAATCGTCATCGACGGGGGAGGTGGCTGAAGAAGAACCGACTTCTTTAGATGTCTGGCTTGGGACCAAGGTCTGAGAAGAGTACGTAGCCGAGGCGGCACTGGTCTTCTCAGGTCTCTTCGCGCGTTTGATGCATACCTTCTCCAAACTCCGGTTGCATCCTTTAGCTGTGCTCTTAGCACTGGGTCTGTCACTGAAGCAAACTGGAGAGAGCCTAGTACCCTTTCCTGTTCGCGTCTTGATATCCTTTTGGAATCTAGAAGTCTCTTGACAGAGCCCGCTATCTCCTTCCTTTTCTTCATTGGGATGGAGAAACTGTGTTACAAAAGGTCCCAGTGGATTCCCAGCCACTGGAACTTTTGGGATGGAGAAAGTCGAGACTTTTTCTTGTTGATCTTGAAGCCTAGGTACTCTAGGAACTGGATCACCTGACTGGAAGCTTGTAAGCATTCGGTCTCGGATGCTGCCCACACCAGCCAGTCGTCCAGGTAGGCTACTACCTGAATTCCCTTTAGGCGTAATTGTTTGAGAGCTGCGCTCGCAAGCTTCGTGAAAATCCTTGGGGCTATGTTTAGCCCGAATGGCATGGCTCTGAAGGCGTACAGTTTCCGTTGTAGCCTGAACCCTAGGTAGGGGGAGAGTCGACGGCTGATTGGGATGTGCCAATAGGCGTCTGACAAGTCTATAGAGACTGAGTATGCCCTCTTGGGCAGTAAGGTCCTTATGTGTTGCAGTGTTAGCATCTTGAATTTGCAATTCACTATGAACTTGTTGAGTGGTGACAAGTCCAGAATGACTCTGAGCTTTTCCGAGTCTTTCTTGGGAACACAAAACAGCCTCCCTTGGAATTTGATGGACTTCACCTTTCGGATCACATTTTTCTCCAACAGTTCTTGAACGTACTCCTCCAAAATGGGGGTGGAGTGTTGGAAAAACCGAAGGCATGGGGGTGGAGTGCTGTACCAGCTCCAACCCAGTCCATTCTTGAGTAGGCTTTGGGCCCAGGGATCGAAGGTCCAGCGATCCCAAAATTTCATTAGTCTCCCTCCTACCGGTATCGTTTCACTTGGACTGCCGTCCTGAGGTCTTGCCTCCCTGACCACGACCACCTCTGAATCCCCTTCCCCTTGAGGGGCGCCTAGACGAGCCTCTGGCTGCTCCTCTAGGCTTTGCACGAAAGGAAGAAGACTGTCCTTCGAACGTTGGGGTGAATGTGGTTGACTGACCTGGCACAGCCTGGGGTACCCACTGAAAAGTAGTCGGGGTTTGTGCCACCATCTGGGGCACTGGAGGCAAAGGCAATTGCAGTTGCTGTTGCTGTCTATAAGGCTTGGCTGGCCGAGACGGTAGCCTAGTCCTCATATTCTTCCTCTTTGGTTGAGGACCCTCATCCGGGGAAGATTTTCTTTTGATAGCCAGGCCCCACTTCTGGAGAAGGTTTCTATTCTCCACGGCGGCCTTATCAACAACCTCTTTGACCACATCGGTAGGGAAAAGGTCTTTTCCCCAAATGTTGGAGGATATTAACTTCCTTGGCTCGTGTCTCACCGAAGCCCCGGTGAACACGAACTCCCTGCAAGCTCTCCTTGCCTTGACGAAGCCATAAAGGTCCTTCGTCACTGTGGCTAGGTGAGACTTAGCCAAAACCATGAACATTTCATGGACCTTAGGGTCACTTGCCATCGTCTCAAGAGTAGTCTGATGAGACATTGAGGCAGCCAGTCTTTCTTTTGTCTCGAACTCTCTTCGTAAAAGAAATTCGGACAACTTGGGGAGGTCCTCGCCGAATTGCCGTCCGGCAATATCAGCCTCCAACTTTCCCACTGAGAATGTCAGATGGACATCCTTCCAGTCCTTGTGGTCCATAGGCAGAGCCAGCGACAAGGGTTTACACTCCTCCAGGGAGGGGCAAGGCTTGCCGGCCTCGATTGCCTTTAGGACAGCCGCAAACCCTTTTTGTAAAAAGGGGAAGGCTCTATCAGAAGAGGACACAAAAGAAGGGAGTTTCTTGCTCAATGCTGCTACCTTCGAATTCGAGAAGCCCCTCTCTTTCATCGAGGATGAAAGTAGGGCTTGAGCCTTAGCATGGTCCATAATAATGACCTCTTTCGGCTCTGTCTCCTCCCTTGAAGCTGGTTCTTTTCTCAGCCGGACATAGCAGTCCGGATATGATGCCTTGCTGGGCCAGAATTCTACCTCCTCTAGGAGAACTGAACCCAGCTTATCCGAAATGACGATCTTACCAGTCGTCATTGGCATGTGCTCAGCATACCTCCATGGGTTAGCATCTGAGCATATGGGAAGGTCTTTCACATTGAGCCTTTTCCGGGGCCCATGTGATTCTGCTAGGGACTGCATACGCAGTTCCATTGCAGCCGCCTTCTCCTGATTCTCCTTCTGCATTTGTTGGATCATTCCAACAATCGAAGAGAGGGCCTGTCCCAGTTCTACTGGGAGACCAGCGGATGTTGAGGGGATGGGCTCCGGCATCTGAACCGGAGTAGCCGACACCTCGTCGACCCCATCCTCTGCGACATCCGGGGTTTGAACTTGATCCTGACCTTCTGCCAGGAGGTCTTCTTCCAAACCTTCGTCCACATCAGACATCCTGTCACACAACTGGATGTCTTGCATCGCATCTGCGACTTCCTCGTCCACCTGGACTAGGTCTTGGGGGATCTCCTCTTGAGGCTGGGGAATCACTGCTTCAGCTGATGCCTGGGGAAAAAGATACGCCCTCATCTTCTCACTAGGAAGATAAGGGCCAGAGGTGTTCTTCTTGAAGCCCCTTACCCAAGTACGGAGCTTTTCCCTAGCTATATCCCTTGATTCCGCCGTTCTAGGGGAATCAAAAGCCTCAGTAATCAGGTTAGTGCATACAGTACATACCTGAGGGTCCCAATACTGGAGATCATCCTTGGAGACAGCGCATGCTGCGTGTCTCCTACAACACTCATGTCCGCAGAGGTTCCTGCTACGGACATTGCAGAAAACATTTCCGCACTTCGGAGGGTCCTCCTGTAAAGAGAAAAAATTTCCATGAGTATCAAGTGAACTATGTATCACTAGATATGCATAATATAGCATAACAATTCATAAAGGAAAGACACACACTTGTGTTTTCCTCACAACCCATTGTTGCAGCTTTCCAGATAATAAAATCAAAATTGGTTTATCTCTACTAGAGTAACCAATGCAAGGTTTCCAGAGGAAACAGGTGGAGCTCACACCTAGGCAATGATTTTAAAATCCTGGATAATAGACGGGGAAGACTCTGCTTCCTGTCTGAGGGCAACAACAAAGGGCTGTGCAAGAAAACACAATAGTGTTAGAAGATACAGTGCTGTACCTAAACTTTTACTATAGTTTTCTTCTTACTGTATATGCTATACAGAAGAATACTAGTACAGTATAGGAGGATGTGTGCCGGCCGGCACACACCACAATTAGCTTTAAAGTATACTACTTAACAGCTATAGGGCGGCAGCCTTCTGGTTCAAATGCCTGTGCCGGCGGCAGTAGCTGCCGGCCAGCAACAGCCAGTGTTGGCCGGCAATGACTGCCGGCCAGTAACTACACAAGGTAGTACCTTGCTGCCGGCCACACTCTTGGTGACCGGCAGACAAGGACTGACATAAGCCGGCCGGCAAAGGTACAAGACCGATGCCAGCCGGCAGCAAAAGAACCAGAAGACTACACCTGCCCGGCTGTCTGCCTCATAGGCCGGCAGCCGGGACAGGTACAGCACTAGAAGAAAATAGAATGGATGCCGGGATAAGAGTGTACACGACCCCCCAAGCCCGGCAACCGAAAGAGTGCATATAAGGAAGGGGAGAAACTTAATTCAGGCTTCCTTGACCAATGCCGTCCGGCTCTGTCGGCAGGCATGGATGAGGGACCAAGAGAGGTCCGGGCAGCACTCGAAAACATAAGACCCTTGCCGGCCAGCATCTCAGCCGGCCGGCAATGGCCTTAGTCAATTCCATATCCCAACCTATACTAGGTCCAGAAGTAGAATGACGTACAGTACAGTAATACCCCTGCCAGCCAGCTCTGCCGGCCGGCAAGGTACAGTACAGTAATGGCAAGGCCATTACGGAGATAGAGGGGGAAGGGACAAAAGGGTCCTGCCAACCTTGCTTTAGTGACAGATCACCCGCAGCCAAGAACTCTGTCTTAGCCTAAGGGAGATCTAAGGGAAAGGGCCAGCAATACTTGCCAGCTTCCAAAGCACCAAAGCAAGGAAGGCGTTGCTATTCCCAAGGGAAGATTTTATCCTCCCCAAGAACAGCAACAGGACTTAGTCTGGTCGATCACAAAAGGAGGAATCATACTACAGAAACCTTCGATAGTGACCTAAGGGAGCTAAGCTCCCTTTATAAGTGTTGGGTCAGCGAGGGGAACTCTGCCCCAAGCCAGACAACACGGACTCAGACTAAAAAACTCTGTTGTTCTGTCCCTCTTTGAACCAGACTTTGCTGGAACAGGAAGGTACAGTAACACCCTAGTATAGTTTTATCGAAAATAAATTCGGAAAAAACCACTTAGGGATAAGCCCAAGGCTTAAACAGAGGGAAAGGGATTGCATACCTTCTCCGAAGAAAAGAAAGCAACCGGGGAGAATAATAAAGTATACTAAGGCTCCATAAGCAATTAACCTAGGCACCAAGAGAATCGATTACCTAATTCACCGAAACTCTCACGTATACAATCTTGGAAATATTCCACACAGTCTAAAATGTATAAAATATAGCCTAAAGCTTTAATAAACTTTTAATTACACTCGGAAAAACCAAAATCATGCATTAAGTACTAGGACCAAACGACTACGCTACATGGCCTAGCGTAGGCCAGAATGGCGAATACTTCGCCAAATAATACTAAGCACGAAAGGAAATCCTATGTAAAGCTAAATAGCTAAAATTTATTAAGCAAAACAACCAGGAATGTCACTCTGACTAACTAATTTATACCTAGCGAGTGACAGTGTCCAGGACACCTCTGGTAGGCTACGGCTCTTGTATCAAAGATTAATCCTATTAATCACTCAAAATTTTACCAAGAGCCTACATTTATACATAACAGACACTATACTCAACTTATCCGAGGCCAACGAAGACGG
>NC_090743.1:90789653-90797153 GCF_036898095.1 Palaemon carinicauda | reverse complement strand
GAAGTTTGACAACAATGGGATGATACGTTATTTTATCTGATCTAGATGGATAAAATTTGCAAGAAAGGTAGCTTATTACTTTAAATATTATTATAATAATTCATACAAACTCATTGATATAGTTAATATAATAAAACTACCTCTGTGGAGGAAAATAATCACATTTAAACATATATTCATAGAAACTGAGAAATACATTAGAAAACGAACACTCTTAAAACTAAGAATACTTTTATTCAAGGGGAATAAACGTCAATTTTTGACAATCCATTTAAACAGGATATATGTTTGTATTAGATTAGTTTTCATAATGAAAAAAACAAAATGTTTGCGGACATATGTTTGAAGTGAACGAACTCCCAACCAATAATGCATCATAATCAATGTTGTCGCAGCCAGTCCTTACACCAAGGGTCTAAATGGAAGTTTGGCATTTTCCTTCTTAGGCGATTTACAAATTTGTGTCAGTAAATTTCCAGTTTGGCACAAACATTGTCCATAAGATATGAGGATTACAAGCTCAGGTCACTTTAATTACGACCCCCAAGCCCATCAACACCGCCTCCTCTTGTTCAAATGTTTAGTTACGCTTCGTTAACCACCATTACCTCACGGGTTTTAACTGAAATAAGCTATGAGGTCCGCGTTCGTCTTGCTTCATATGAGAAGAGAAGGATACAATGTGATGAAATTATGTGTGTGATTCGGACATTATAGTACCTACTGTTTTATTGTTTAGTTCACATATGAGTATCTCGGATGTATTATTTTGGTGATTTTGAAAATGGATTAAAGACTGGTTTGTTTCTAAACAATAGGATAACATTTAAACCAGAGATCACTGATTCCTCCCCACCTTCTCTCTCTCTCTCTCTCTCTCTCTCTCTCTCTCTCTCTTTCTCTCTCTCTCTCTCTCTCTCTCTCTCTCTCTCTCTCTCTCTCTCTCTCTCCTCTCTCTCTCTCTCTCTCTCTCTCTCTGCGTAAAATTACATTTGCTATTATAATACTATATTTCCAGTCTCTTTGATTTTATAAGGCACCTCCTATGAAAAATTATATGCCATGAACACCCTTTGAATTGTTTCCAATATCCTTCATCCTTTATTTGTCATTAAAAAAACGTCCTTTCATATCATGGTCTGTATTTACCTGTTTTTGTTTTCGGCCGATAACCAATCCTTTGTGATTCTACATGTATCAATTATTTTTCATCACAAGACTTTCATAATATTTCCACCAATTGGAATTTAATGATCTAGATTTCCTATTTCTCTGACAATATCTCCTGGTACACAAATTTAGATTCATCAATTGTAATATACGTATAATCATCATCCCCATCAATAAATATGATGGGCCTCGCCTGTTGTGATGTGCTCTATTGTTCTATATGACAATAAAAACTTAGACACATGGTCCAGTATTATGAACCATGTAGATTACGATGAGATGTCCCAATTTCTTATTATTGCTCTGGAATAGCAATCTATGCCTTTGTAAATGCATGTGTCCACCTGCTACCTCTCAACTGGTCACCTAGTATCACCAGTGCTGTCATTTCGTTATCCACACATCCAAAATAACCACCATCCCATCCCCTTATTTATTTACTTGGCAAGATCAAACAATGGCTGGTCAAAATCCGTAAAAGGAATTTGGCAAGGGTTGAGGAACATTTCTGACCACATCCATGAAATGTCACAGCAATTCATGCACTCTTTTGGAACAGAGGATGCAGTGAATTTTGTTCAGTTATTGTTTTAACTGGTTTTTGGTGATTTGCAGGGTATGCAGTCCATGATGTCTTATGCCTGATTTCATATGTGGTCACATCTCAAGCTTTTTGCACACTTTGCAGGCTCTCTAGCCACTAATACCATTTCTCCTTATCCTCTGTGAAGTTGTTCCATTTTAGAGTAGTTATGGAGGTTGCAGGTAATGTTTAGACTAAAACGGTGGAAACACTGGGTTTTACGTCAATGTAGCGCTTACACAAATGGTAAACAGTCTTTGATACCGCAGGCTATCCATTGATATAAGTTTAATGTTCTAACCATTCATTTGTATACATTCGATGTTCTATGAGAATGATGCTATTTTCATGAAGAAAACAAAATCTTTTGTTGGGATCAATGTTGTTCACTTCAGTGGTCATGAGCACACAACCACACATAGTTGGCGAGTAGGCACTAGCTATGCTTAGAACTGCCGGTATGCCCGGTTTCCCATCTCTGCAGACAGATGCAGGGCACAGTCATATAAATTACTGAGACCCATGCTGAAGTGTTTGCCCAGTAGTCGCTTCTTGCAAGTGTAAGCGTGCAGCATTAGACCAACATATATGGGTTGAGGAATTTCTTGATATGTAGTATGCCTGACAGCTTAATGCTCTTCTATCTTTGTACCAATAGGAATTGTACCTCTTTTCTGCTTTGGTGTAAAGGAGCATCTGTTCGAGTCTTGATGTTAAGTCCATGCACCTCAATACCTACCAGTACACATAATGCAGGTAGCACACCCTCCTGCTGACAAGCTGGGTAGTCAGCAGTGACCAGGTTTTGCAGCCACCCATTTCAGAAAGTGGTTGGTAGCAAATCCAAAGGACTATGCCTGCTCTCTGCCCCATTCTGTCAATACAGTTTCTTTATGTTAACATATAATCACCTTTTCCATATAGATATGTATGCATAATCATTCATTTATTCTGCTTGTTTGTCAGCGATATATATATATATATATATATATATATATATATATATATATATATATATATATATATATATATATATATATATATATATATATATATATCGCTGACAAACAAGCAGAATTCCGTCCTGGGAAAGGCACCAGAGACCAAGTCATGAATCTCAAGATGATCCTTGAAAAAAACAGATGACGAGCAATCGACATATTCCTTTGTTTTTTTTACTACACTAAAGCCTTTGATACAGTGGCACATGACATCTTATGAAACGACATGTACTCTATGGGTTTTCCACCTCATGTCATCTCACTTCTGAAAGCACTGTACAATCAACAGAAAGCAGCAGTGTGAACATCTTATAGCCTAACGGATTTGTTTAACATCGGACAAGGTGTCAGACAAGGATGCATTGTTTCTCCCCACCTCTTTAATATCTACTCGGAAACTATAATGAGAAATGTGCTTGAAGACTACGAAGGAGGCATAACCTTTGGAGGACAAAAGATCACTTATCTCAGATAAGCCGACGATGTGGTTTTAATCGCTGGAAGTATGGAGAACCTCCAAACATTAGTATCAAAAGTGAAAGCTGAGGATGAAAAAGTGGGACTGTACCTAAATACTAAGAAAACAAAGGTCATGAAGTGTCAAAAAGCCCCGTCTGATCAAGAAATTCTACTAGATGGAGTTGCCCTAGATAATGTCACTGAATTTACTTACCTCGGAGCAACTTTCACCAATAATGGAGACAGACATACCACTCTAAACACAAAGTGGCGGCTTCTCAAATCACTTGTTTTCCCCATAGCATCATATAGCTCAGAATGTTGGGTTTTAAAAGCTGCAGATCGGAAAAGATTTGAAAGTTTTGAACTATGGTGTTACAGAAGAGTCCTTAGGATAAGCTGGATTGAGAAAAGGCCTTGGTTCTCAAACTCAAACAGTTGGGAGTGGGTGGGTCCTTTTTTAGCACTATTATTTATTTTTTAAGTAATAGATCTCAAAGAGTTGTTGTTGATGGGCACCATAGTGAGTATAGGAATAATCTTGGCCCATTACTCTTCATACTATATACACATGACATGTGGTTTGGCCTAGAAAACAAGCTTGTTGCATATGCAGATGATGCTACTCTCTTTGCATCAATTCCATCCCCTGAATGTAGATCTGGGGTTGGTGAATCCCTTAATAAAGATCTAGCTAAAATTAGTGCATGGTGCAAATTATGGGGTATGGAGTTGAATCCTAATAAAACTCAGAGTATGATTGTAAATATGTCAAGAACGGTGGATCCTCAACATCCGGAATTCAGTATTGATAATGTTTTTTAAATTTGTATGACTTTTAAAATTTTAGGTGTGATTCTCGACAGCAAATTTACTTTTGAGGAACACATTAGGTCTCTGTATTTTTCAATTACATAAAAATAAATTGACTTATTGAGACAGTCTTAAGAGATTTTCGGTGATCAATCTATTCTGAAGAAGCGTTTTAATTCTTTCATTCAACCTTGTTTTGAGTATTGTTCTCCTGTCTGGTTTTCAGCTGCTGATTCTTATCTTAATTTGTTGGACAGAAACTTATGGTCTATTAAATTTCTTATTCCTGATGTAGATATTAATTTTAGGCACCGCCATTCAATTATTTCATTATGCATGTTGCATTAGATTTTTCATAACTCTGACCATCCTTTACATTCATATCTCTCTGGACAATTTGATCCTGTTCGTAATGCGAGGGAGGCATTTAATTCTAATAGCCAAGCCTTCTCCTTCATGAGGCTCAATACAACACAGTATCCTAGAAGTTTTATTCCAGCTGTGACCAAGTTGTGGAATGATCTTCCTAATCAGGTAGTTGAATCAGTAGGACTTGAAAAGTTCAAAGTTGCAGCAAATGTCTTTAGTTTGACCAGGCTGACATGAGTCTTTTTATAGTTTATATATGACATATGTTTTGACGTTGTCAATAGTTTAAATATGACATATCTGTATTGGCGTTGTTACTGTTTTTAGAATGATATATTGTTACTCGTTTTCATCATTTATTTATTTCCTTATTTACTTTCCTCACTGGGCTATTTTTCCCTATTGGAGCAATTGGTCTTATAGCATCTTGCTTTTCCAACTAGGGTTGTAGCTTGGCTAGTAATAATAATAATAATATTAAAGAGATGGGAACATGTAAAGACAATATTCTGTGCTTTTGTAGACTTGTAGAAAGCGTATGATTTAGTATGGAGGGATGGGATATGGAGAGTGGCAGAACACTATGGTGTAACACTAAAAGTGATAAGGGTACTAAAGAACTTATACCAAAGTATATGCAGCTGTGTACAGATGGATGAACAACGAAGTGACTGGTGTCCAATTGAAAGTAGGCTAAGACAGGAATATGTTAAGTCACCTACCTTATTTATATATATATATATATATATATATATATATATATATATATATATATATATATATATATATATATATATATATATATCGACCACATAATGAGAAGGATGAGGGAAATGCCAACAGAGAGGCTGCTCTTGCTGGAGAAGCTTCTATGAATTTTGACTTTGCTGAATATGTTGCATTGGTTTCTGTTACCTGGCTGGAGTTTGTAGGTATGGTAATGAGGATGGAGTCCGAGACAGATTTTTTGCTTGAACATCAGCACAAAGAGGAGTGAGGTCATTGTTCTGAGTAGGGATGATGGTTGGTTGCACATAGAAGATATGTCAATTAAAAGACAGAAACTTGAGCAAGTTGATAAGTTTTTATACTTTGGAAGTGTGGTACCTGCAAACAGGAGGCAAATTGAGGATATGCAAAGAAGAAAACTAGGGCCAGGAAGAGCTTTTAAAGTTTTGAAAAGAAAAAAAAAACCTTTGGCCAAGGCCTGAAATCAGCTTAAAAGCTAAGATGGAAAATTTTAGTCCAGTAACACTGCTGGTTCTGATATATAGTGCATCTGCATGGGAACACAGAAGAGGAGAGAAGGTTGGATGCTTTTGAGATGAAGCTACTGATGAGGATACTTGGCATAAAATTGACGATTTCATTAGAAATGAAGACATAAGGATAAGACTGAAACAAATGCTAATCAGTATCAGGCTGAAGACTGGAAGTCTGAAGTGGTTTAGACATGTTGAGAGGATTAATGGAATAAAGACCCTAAGAGAGCGCCGAGAGCAGTACAGATAGGAAGAAGATTGCTGAGAATGCCATGGACAAGGCACTTAGGGATAATTAAAGAAGAAATCCAGAACCTAAAGGAAGCAAAGAAAATGACTCTGGATAGAGTTAGGTGGGGAGGAACTTATCAGCCCTTTGCTACATATATGCATATTAAATCATATCAACATGAACATATAATTGCATATATACTCAAAAATTTTTGCGCTTACGACAAATGGAATGCTGTTTATGAACACCCATCCTTAATATATGCCAAATATCGTGTACAAAGTACAACATGGATAGCAAAGGCTCTGGTATTCTGGTATCACTTGGACTAAGAGCTTCTTTGTCAATTTCAACTAAACTCAAGATGAAAGTTCCAACGAAAATCTAAATTTCGAATTATGTTTGTCTGCAAAGTTAAATGGCTCAAAGGTAAATTTTGACAAAGAGATGGAAACAAGGGGCCTATTATATGTAGCAGAATATATTATTTTACTTTACATTTCCGGTCCCTTAGAGCAGGGGAACCCCACTCTCACCAGGACTTCCACTGTTGTTATAGCTTGTTCGTTCATAGTATTCAACGTTTCATATCACGTATTGCTCATTTACTGTTCAATTGTCACTGTCATAAAACTCATGTTATAAGAAAGTCTTCAGATTCCTCTTGAAAGCCTTAATATCTTCAATCATTCGTATGTCTCGTGGAACCTTATTCTATAGTCTCGGGGCTGAAAATTTGAAAGCTTTGGAGCCTACAGTAGACATATATCTAGGTTCCAATAGTTTGAAACCATGTGTAACTATTCTTGTGTTGACTCGATTGGTTGGCTGCGCAATATTTAGCGAGTCTCTTAAGTTAAGTTAATTGCACGACTGGTTATAATAACTTTGTGGGTTATTGTACATATTTTAAATTAAATTCTCGCTTTTATCGGCAGCCAGTGTAAATCAATTAATGTAAAGGTGATCCTAAGTCTAAATGGGACGCCTTTTATCAGTCTTGTTCCCCTGTTTATTATGTTTTGTAATTTCTTAAGTTGTATTTTTGGTAAATTGTAATAGATGGAGTTGCAGTAGTAAGTCAATCCTGGTAATAGCACAGTGTAATTCAAGTTTCTTTACAGAATTTTCATCCAGGTACTTTTTTAAAAGAGCAATATTTCTTAGATGATAACCCTTAGTTTTTACTGCATCATTTATTTGGGTAGTGAGAGACAAGTTACAGTCAAGAAATACACTTAGATCACGAGCATTACTAGATATCTGCACTGAGTCATTATTTATGTTTATTTGAATATCACCCAAGCTTCTCCGCTGTTTCTCTTACCCACCACCATGAACTCAGCTCTGTCATCAATTCTGTAACTAGCATGGATTGAGTTTACAGTTTCAGTAGTGTTTTCTTTATCATTTATGGAGAAGTAAAATTGTGTGTCATCTGCAAATAGTTTGAGCTTCACACCATGCCTTTAGAATATTTTTTGACAGACCAATAGTTTATGTGCAGAATAAGATTGGGCCAAGTACACTCCCCTGGGGTACCCATCTGTTTAAAGATTCGTATGAATAATAAGAGTTTCCAATTTGCACACATTAATCATTTAGATAATT
>NC_090743.1:90759653-90782153 GCF_036898095.1 Palaemon carinicauda | reverse complement strand
CCAAACAAAAAATCGAGATAATAGATTTTGTTTTTGGACTGATAATATGGAAATAAAATATGCATAATATAACCATATTTCAATATAGATTTCGTAGTGAGGGCTCTTTAGTGATAAAAAAAATTATATTTTGGTGTAACAAAGAACATTACAAACATTTATTTTAAAAAAGAAATTTATACTCAAAATTTTGTTTTTGAACTAAATATCACCTTACATTCACCCCTCCTTATCTGGAGGTTCTCTCTTTGCAATTTCGTCGTCACTTATTTGCGGGTTTGAGTGAAGTACTATCGCAGTGTGACGAAGGCAAACCCACCCGGCTTGCTTCACGCCACTTCCCTCTCCACCAAGAACTACATCCCATCTTTTGTGCTTCATGCGTCCTGGAATGCACATCTCCTGCATCATCATTTGCCGACATTGCTACTTCAGAAATGTCTTCTAAATGGCAGAGGAAGGTCATGACCCTTGAGAAAAAGGTTAAAGTGTTGGACAAGTGTAAGGAAGGGATAAATGCACTGCGGTTGGATAATTTTTTGGTATGACTGGGAATACCGTGAGATACATTGAGAAGAATACAATGAAAATTCGTGCTACTGTGGGTGCTAATACCCCTCGCAGTGCAAAGTTTGTGTATAAAGTGAGGGAAAAGTGCATGCTTAAGATGGAGAATGCCCTTTTTATGTAGATCGAGGTCCAGAATTGCGGGGGTATTGCCATTGACTCGCTCATCATCCGGGAGAAAGCCAAGTCTCTTATCCATCTTTTCACATATTATGATTCCCAGCTGTCCAGTAACCAAGATGCCACGACCCGGCAGAAGCCTTCCCAAGCCACCAAATGTTGGTTTGATAGGTTTTTTCAGTGTTTAGGGATAAAAAAACTGAAGATTACTGATGAGTCAGCTAGTGTTGACCATGAGGCAGTGGCATGTTTCCAAGACGAGCTTCAAAAGCTCATCATGGAGAATTTGTACAAACCAGAACAAGTGTGGAATACGGATAAGACTGGTAAGTAACTGTTAGTTTATATAGTTAACTTGTTAAGATCTTGTTTAATTTTACCTTAAAATTTGACTTAGCATAGAGACATGTGTTTGCATTAGATATCATCCGAAACTGTAGTTTTGGTAATTTTAATAATTTTTTGGTCCTTCCTTACTTGCACAATAATACATACTGAACTGTGTTTGATTTAATATATAAATGTTTGCTCTTCGAGTGTTTGTACACGTAAATCATGTTTAAATCTTGTTTAATATTCTTAACGTAGAGACATGTTTCCGACTTAGATGCGTTCAGTATGGTTATGTGAATCTATAGTTTTCATAATTTGAATGATTTTTTGTTACCTTCAGTTCCTGTACACACTGTAGTGTATTTAACCCATATATGCCCGGTGATGCGTTTGCGCAACACTAAAGTTGTGTTTGCAAGTTTCAACTTGCACGCCATAGGCTTTCTGGTTCTATCTTTTTATTGTCATCAGTTGATAGAGAGAGAGTTTAACAGACAGATGTACGGTGAACAGCTGAAACAAACTCTATAATAAGTGCAGTACAGTGATTTAAAATTCAGTGTAATTTTTGTCTACCATGTCTTCGAGAAATAATGGGTATATATGATAAATGCAACCTACTTATAGATAAATAAGATTATGCCCATATTAACAGATTGTTCCTTTATTAGCGCATTTCTGAAATTTGGGTTTTAGCATGTATTCTGATGTTCAAAATACGTTCTGAAAATCTAATTTATATTGTGATGTGTACACGCAACACTGGGCATCCCATGTCTCAATGATATTCAATATTCCACATACATTTTCCACATTATATTGCGTTTAAAAGCATTTTATTTTCATGTTTGCCTAATGATCGCTATAAATATATATACACATACATACGCACACACACACACACACTTTCACACACATTCTAAATAAAAACTATCTTTGCTATGGTGAAATCTTTGGGTCATCCACTATATCTATAAATAAGTCCATGATTCCATACTTTGGAAGACACCAACAAATCAGTTCATCCGTGGAAAGCCCATACGATATGGTTATAAAGCATGGGCAGCTTGCACTCCTTTGGGTTATGCCTTTACTCTTGACCTTTACCAAGGAAAATACGAAGGAAATAATCCAAATGTGTATGCAAATAAATATTGTTTAGGAGGAAAAGTTGTTGTTACGGACTCCCTCTAGGAGAAAGCCATAACGGGTTCTTTTATCTTATTCACAAATCCAGTGACAAAAACTCAAATCAGTAGGAAAGAGGAAAACTAGAAAGACACAAGGGCAAAAATTTCACAATATTTTTTACAACAATAAAGGTACTAACACTGATGGCCCACAAAAAGTAATAAATTGATTAAGTACAATATGCCATCGATTAACTCAATGAGTCACCTAATGCTAAAACTAAACCCTACTCATAGTGAGGAAATCAAACCTTTAATGTTAAGGTACCCAAAAGCCTTAACCCACCACGCTAACCTATTACTAAACAGAAAGGAAAGAAGTGGAAGAACATACAAAAAGAAACCATAATCCTACCTATATCACAATCTAAACCTTAATATTAAAGTACATAATCTTACAACACTCTCATATTAAACCTTCATCAGCTTTGACAATAGTTAAATGCACAAGTCGTCACTCTCATCAGTAGAACAGCCCTTCACAACCGTTGGTGGATATGCACTTTGTCTATGGCTCGACAAAATACAGGGGATGTTCCTCTTACCTGAGAGAAGCCTCCCTACTTGCTCCAACAAGACCACTCTGGTGCTGATACAGTAGATATATCCATCAAAGATGAAAAAGGCTCTCGAGCCCTGCTCTACACCAAACTGCCAATGTCCAGGTTAAGCAGTAGATCACTTGAACCACAGTTGCAAGTCTTGTTCTCACACGTAGCTTCACAGGTAAACTGCCTTCCATCCACATTAAGAAGCAGCTCAATGACTTATTGTATATATAATCCACAATAGGCAGATCAGCAGCTCCAGAGTCTTCAACGGCCTTGAACTTGACTCTCGAGAATACTTTAGGAGAGTCACAAGTCACCTCTCCTTACAATACTCCCAGTCACCAATGAGTTAAAAATTTGCCAAGGAAGTAAAAATATTGAGGAAGGCCGCACATCAAAATGCACTCAATAGATGGCGCCACAAAACTTAAGCTTTTTCAACCAAAGCAAATTAAACATTACATTTAAACCAAAGAAAATTAAACACTACATTTAACCAAAATATATGTACTAATGTAAAACCAACAGCAAAATACTTAATTTATTTTTACAAAATTGTAAACAAAATAAAAATGAAAGCCATCAGTGCAAAAAGGCAAAACAACAAGATTTTACTTTAAAATTACGTTACTGCCTGACACCTTCCTCCTTCAACGGAAAAAAAAAAATAATTTGACTAAACAGGAAAATTTTTTTTTTTTTTAACCTTAATACGAAAATAAGAAAGTAAACATGACCAACCAAAACACTTACACTAAGACTACTTAACCTAACTGGCCACCCCCCCCCCCAAAAAAAAAAAACAGGGAACTCCGGGATTGCACAAAAATAAACAAAAACAACCTTAGAATACATTAATAGCCTATACATCATCTGAAAAGAAAATAAAAAAAATCAGGAACGGCACAGCAGCCCACATTTCACATCCTTGAAAGTGCATCGGGGATCTTGTTGTCCACTCCTTTTATATGCTGAAAGACCAGGTTATATTCCTGAAGGAGAAGTGCCCATCGCAGAATTCTTTGATTCGCTCCCTTCATCTTATTTATAAATACCAACGGGTTATGGTCCGTCAACACTTCAACCTGGAGAGAACTAGATAAGTAAATAGAAAAATGGGTTACGCTCTTCACCAGAGCCAAAGCTTCCTTCTCTATGGTGGAATACCTTCTTTCAGCCGGGAGTAACTTTTTACTGAAATAAGATACAGGGTGCATTTTCCCCTCATCATCTCTCTGAAACAGAACTCCTCCAACACCCACGTCACTAGCATCCACCGCCAAAATAAAAGATTTATTAAAATTGGGATAGCTAAGAATTGGTTCCGAGACTAATACCGATTTCAAATTAGAAAATGCTTTTTCACATTCTGTACTCCACAAAAAAATTGTGTTCTTTTTCAATAGATTAGTTAAAGGCTGGGCGATGTCAGCAAAATTCTTCAGGAACCTCCTGTAATACCCTAACATGCCAAGAACTTTGCGGACATCACGGATATTACGCGGCTGAGGAAGGTTGGCTATAACCTCAATATTAGCATGTTTAGGAGCAACCTTTCCCAAACCAACCTCATGTCCCAGATACGTCACTACAGCCTTACCAAACTCACAATTATCAATGTTTATAACCAAACTAGCCTTTCGTAAAACCTGAAAGAGTTTTCTTAACCTTTCAACATGGGTTTTCCAGTCCTGACTATATACCACCAAGTCGTCAATATATATTTCGGTACCCTCCAGCCCGCATATCACCCTATTCATAAGGCGCTGGAACGTACAGGCTGCATTTTTCAAACCAAAAGGCATCACCTTACACTCATATAACCCATTGGGGGTGACAAATGCCGAAATCTCACGGGCCCTGTGAGACAATGGCACCTGCCAATAACCCTTCAATAAGTCTAATTTCGTTACAAATTTGGCATTACCTATTTGGTCTATTAAATCGTCAATCCGGGGAAGAGGGAAACTGGCACTCTTTGTTACCTGATTAACCCTACGGTAGTCAACACACATTCTAAAATTACCATCAGGTTTCTTTACCAGAACAATAGGAGAACTCCAAGGACTTGAACTGGGTTGAATAAGATTGTGGTCCAGCATATACTGTACCTCCTTCTCGACTACTTTGGCTTTTTCTGGGTTCAGGCGGTAAGGAGCCTGCTTTACTGGAAGAGCATCACTAACCTCAACATCATGTTCAAGCCATGAAGTAAGCCCTGGAGCCTCTCTAAACACTTCCGGAAATGCCGTTATCAAACATAACAAATCTTTCTTCTGGACTTCATCCAGATGTTCCAACAAAACATTTGCCTTATTAAAAATCTCAACCTTAGTTCTTAAATTCTCTACAGGTACATGGTCATCAACATTATCATAAAATACAGTAGCTAGAGGACATGGCATTTCATAAACAATATTTAATGGACTTAGATTTCTACCTTCATATTTCTTTAACCTATTAATGTGAAAATTTCTACTCTTCCTAGTAGAACCTGGAGAATCTAATTCGTAGTTAAAGTCAGACACCTTTCTTATTACCTTCCATGGACCTTTAAATCTGGGTTTCAGAAAACTATCACGGTCCATATCTAAAACCAGAACCAGATCTCCAGATTCGAAAGAACGACTAACTGCTTTACGATCATGGAATGCTTTCATACTAGCCTGGGAAGCTTCCAGATTACCTTTGGCAAACTTCCAGGCACCACTCAATTTATTTTTCAAATTAGATAAAAATATATTTAGATTTTGAATTTGTTTTCGTCCCCCAATCAACACTTCAAATAACACTTCTAAAAGACCTCGAACCTCATGACCATACACCAATCTGAAAGGAGAAACACCAGCCGATTCATTTGGGTGAGTTCTTATTGCAAATAACGCATAAGGTAGTTCCTTATTCCAACTACTCTCCCTTTCATAATAGTACTTGCCAATTATACTTTTTAAGGTTTGGTGGAACCCTTCCACAACCCCTTGACTTTCAGGATGGTATGGGACACTGGTGATGTGCTGAATGGCCAGTTCAGCATACCTGTCCTTAAAGTACTTGGAAGTAAAGTTAGTACCACAATCTGATTGAATGGTACAAGGTAACCCATAACGACAAAAATATTCTACTAACTTTTCCCAGACAGCTTTTGACGTTACTTTCCTAAGAGGGAAAGCCTCTGGGAACCGAGAAGCCCTATCCATCACAGTTAATAAGTACATATATCCCGATTGAGTTCTAGGTAAAGGACCAACAACATCAATGACAATCTCAGAAAATGGTTCACCAATTACAGGGATGGGTTTTAATGGAGCTTTTCGCAATACCTGATTAGGTTTACCCATGACCTGGCACGTTACACAAGTTCGCAAGAACTGCTTAATACACCTTTTCATATTAGGCCACCAAAAAAGCTTGGTTAATCTATTGAAAGTTTTTGTTACCCCAAAGTGTCCCGAGAAAGGATCCTCATGAGCTAACTGCAGCAATTCGTCTCTGAATTGTTTAGGTACCAAAATCTGCTTATGATACTCTGAGGATTCCATAAGAGTAGAACGGCTTAATCTACACAATAATCCTCTCTCCGATACAAAACATGGCTTAGAAATATCATCCCCCTCAGTTATTTCCACATCAAATTCATCATGCTGCGCTTTTATAAAATCAGCCCTATTCCTTGCTCTAACTACCTTACTACTGCCACTACTTCCTACAGACTCGAGCTTTCCTACTGCTACATCTACTTGAACAGGGTCTAAATGTAAATCCTCTCCGTCCATCAAGAAGTTACGCCCTTTCCTCTGGGAGCGAATAGTTACAGCAATGGGTAATTTATTTAAAGTTAAAATGGGAAACAATTCTTGTCCCTCCACATTACACAAGTCATTTCCTAGGATACCATCTATCCCAGGTATAGGTAGTTTATCAACAATGGCCAGATTAATATTCTTTACAACACCCAATATGTCAATCTCTCCTTCAACCACAGGAGCCGACACAACAGTGTCCGGAAAACCACTTAAAATAATATAGTTAGCGATCTTCACGTTAAGAGGTAACCTACTTCTTAACAATAAAGATCGAGCAGCATCTGTATCCCTCAAAAATTTTATATTTATAACTTCCTTCTCAAATCTCAGCTTACCTGGCCAAATATACTTATTAAATGACAGTCACATGGGGGAATCATTCTCTTTATTACCTTTGTTACCATTTTCTTCATTCTCTACAGATTGTTGAGAAGCCTTAACATTATTCACCACAGCAATAGGAGAAGTAGTCTGCCTCTGTAAATACCTCTGACGAGCAAAACAATTAGCTTGGATATGTACTGTCTTATTACACCAGTAACAGGTTCTACTTCCCACACCACTTTTTATAGTACGACTAGGATGAGCATTATTAGTTTTTGCAGAATTCCTAGCTACAAAATTACCACTAGGATTACTGTTTGGTTGATTTTTTACCTGAAAATTGGAATTTGCTTTAGAGTTAGAGTAAGCCTGGAAATTAGAATTATTTTGGTTAACAAACACTTTCTTTTTACTCTCCCAGTTACCCTTGACCGCAGGGAAATTACCCCTGACGTTCTCAGTACCAACCTTATGGGTCAATATATATTCATCACTCAACTGAGCAATTCTGGGAAAAGAAGTCACTTTCAAGTCTTCTAAATGAACTCTTAAATCTTTAGCACACGATTTTTTGAAATCTTCAATTAATATCAACTCTTTCAAGGCCGCCAAAGTAGTTACTTGGCGACTCTTGAGCCAATCATAAAAATGCTCCTGCTTTACACGAGCAAACTCCACATAAGTCATATTCGGGGTTTTGTTAAAATTCCTAAACCTCTGCCTGTAGGCCTCGGGAACCAAATCATAAGCTTTTAATATCAAAGCTTTACCTTTCTCATAATCCCGAGATACTTGCTCCTCTATGGCATTATAAACCTTCTGAGCCTTGCCCAGTAAGCGACATTGAATCAACACTGTCCAGACCTCCCTAGGCCAAGACAACCTAGAAGCAACCCTTTCGAAAGCCTTAAAGAATTCAGGCACATTCTCCTCAGTAAAACAAGGTACAAGTTTTAGAGCATCCCCAAAACTGAACTTTTCCCCAATATCTTCATGAATGCGGGTACTCTCACGCTTCTTACCTTGCTGGATCTTGGCCAGCTCTAACTGCATGCTAAGCATCGTTCTCTCATGTGATCTGATTCTCTCAAACTCCTCGAACTTTAATTTCTTTAGTTCCAACATGTTCTGGAAATCCTTAACTAGTGGCTTATTTTCTCCTTTGACCGAACGAGTAGGAACAGCTGGAGACACATTATCAGTACGAGGAACCCCCTCAGTCTGACTTTTACCATCAGGCAGACTGCCATACCCTTCAAAAATCAGTCCACATTGAGACGGATCCTGAAAAAGATTCAATCCCGGAGCCCCTTCTACATCAGACTCACTCATGCTTTCACTAGTTAATTCATCAGCAGTTTGTTTAAGTTCACATAGCCTATTCTTTACCAAATTATATACATCCATTTTCAATTCCCTATTTGTCAAAGAAATGCCTAACGACCTAGCACAAGCTTTCAAATTTCCTTTAGTTAGAGCACTCAAATACCTAATACAATGCTCAGAAGCCAAAAATTCGGCAGGGTTAAACTCTACATCAGACATTGTGAAAAAGAAAAGAAGGAAGGTGATGAAGCACAAAAAAAATAAATACTGAAAAATCTCACCCAGAGCAGTCTGGTAACTCACACCACCGATTGAGTTTGTCCTGGATCCCGTCACGGTCGCCAAAATATGTTACGGACTCCCTCTAGGAGAAAGCCATAACGGGTTCTTTTATCTTATTCACAAATCCAGTGACAAAAACTCAAATCAGTAGGAACGAGAAAAACCAGAAGGACACAAGGGCAAAAATTTCACAATATTTATTACAACAATAAAGGTACTAACACTGATGGCCCACAAAAAGTAATAAATTGATTAAGTACAATATGCCATCGATTAACTCAATGAGTCACCTAATGCTAAAACTAAACCCTACTTATAGTGAGGAAATGAAACCTTTAATGTTAAGGTACCCAAAAGCCTTAACCCACCACGCTAACCTATTACTAAACAGAAAGGAAAGAAGTGGAAGAACATACAAAAAGAAACAATAATCCTACCTATATCACAATCTAAACCTTAATATTAAAGTACATAATCTTACAACACTCTCATATTAAACCTTCATCAGCTTTGACAATAGTTAAATGCACAAATATATTGGTCCTATGACACAGACCGGTAGTGATATGTATGAGTCCATCTGCTGCTCAAAAATATGGTCACAAGTCGTCACTCTCATCAGTAGAACAGCCCTTCACAAACGTTGGTGGATATGCACTCTCAGTCTATGGCTCGACAAAATACAGGGGATGTTCCTCTTACCTGAGAGAAGCCTCCCTACTTGCTCCAACAAGACCACTCTGGTGCTGATACAGTAGATATATCCATCAAAGCTGAAAAAGGCTCTCGAGCCCTGCTCTACACCAAACTGCCAATGTCCAGGTTAAGCAGTAGATCACTTGAACCACAGTTGCAAGTCTTGTTCTCACACGTAGCTTCACAGGTAAACTGCCTTCCACATTAAGAAGCAGCTCAATGACATATTGTATATATAATCCACAATAGGCAGATCAGCAGCTCCAGAGTCTTCAACGGCCTTGAACTCGACTCTCGAGAATACTTTAGGAGAGTCACAAGTCACCTCTCCTTACAATACTCCCAGTCACCACAAAGAAAAATAAATGAGTTAAAAATTTGCCAAGGAAGTAAAAATATTGAGGAAGGCCGCACTTCAAAATGCACTCAATAGATGGCGCCACAAAACTTAAGCTTTTTCAACCAAAGCAAATTAAACATTACATTTAAACCAAAGCAAATTAAACACTACATTTAACCAAAATATATGTACTAATGTAAAACCAACAGAAAAATACTTAATTTAGCTTTACAAAATTGTAAACAAAATAAAAATGAAAGCCATCAGTGCAAAAAAGGCAAAACAACAAGATTTTACTTGAAAATTACGTTACTACCTGACAGTTGTTCTAACCATTCTTGACACACTTCAAGCTGAATATCCGGGAATAAGATTTTCTCTTTATTTTGATAACTTCTTCACTTCAATAAAACTCTTAGAAGAGATCAAAAGAAGAGGTCCTGGTGCCACAGGTACCAAGAGAGTAGAAAAATGTCCACTGACTATCAACAAGATGTTTGAAAAGTTGCCAAGAGGTAGTGAAGAGCACTTCTTAGATGGAGATTCTCAAATTATAGTTGTCATATGGAATGATAATGGAGTAGTCAGCATTGGTTCCAATGAGCATGGAACGTTTCCCATGAAAAAAGTAGAGCGATACTCGGCAAGGGAAAAAAGAAGTATCTATAGGTTGCCCTCGTTTGATTGACATATAGAACCAGAACATGGGTGGTGTTGACAGAACAGATGAAAATATTTGTCATTATCGCATTGCAATTAGAGGTAAAAATTGTATTTTCCCATACTTTGTTTTCTAATCAATGTCTCAATGAACAACGCCTGGCTTTTTGCTCAGAAAGGTGGGTATGATGATGATTTGCTTACATTTACTAGAGTAGTTGTTCAATGTTGGTTGAAAAAGTTTGGAGAACCACCAAAAACCCCTGGAAAACTGAGGTCACTATACATGAGCACCCTGAATACCGAGAAACGTTTTGATAAGATAAGCCATGACATCATCGAAAAGGATCCTAAATGTAGAAGAAGGTGCAAACACTGTCATAGACAAACAATTTTTATTTGTAGAAAGTGTGATGTTCCATTGCATTTGAAATGTTCTGTTGCATATCATACCAAATAAGAATAGGCTTGTCTGTTTCTTTCTTTGTTGATGAAAATTTACATTGCTGAAAGAAGAATGTTTCCTTTTTTATTTTTGTGAATTGAATTGACATTCATTTTGCTTTAAATTTTGTATTCAAATACTATACATGTAATTCACAATGTCCATTTCTATTCATAAATGAATATTTTATGTTTCCTTGAAATATAGATGAAATCTACCTCTACATCTTTGAAAGTAATCCTAAATGTATATTTTCTTCTTGTAATTTATTGAAAATTACATCAATTTCTTTTTAAAAAATTACGTATATCATAAGAAAAAAAAAAAACTTTTAGCTTAAAATGCCCAGTGTTGCGTTTGCGCAACAGTAAAATTTTTGCAATAAATTGAAGAATACTTGAGAAAACTTCCTCGAACATTGATAAATGACATGGAATTATCATAACCTATATCATATCTGAAAATCATTTAATTTCAAGAACCTTCATCCTTTCTGGGCATATATGGGTTAATCTATTATTTAATAATTTGCATTTTGTGGGTATGTTTACATAATTAATCTTCAAAATTATTTTATTTCCTTAACATAGAGACACGTGTCTGCCATAAATGCATGCAGTGCGGTTGTATGAATCTATAGTTTTGTCCATTGTAAATAAAGGTATTTTAATTTGAAACATTTATATTTTCTCTAAGATTTCTTTTAGAAGATGCCTCAGAAAACCTTCATTGTCAAGGAGGAATGCCCCTCTCGATTTTTTAAGGCAGCAAAGGACAGGTAGACTAACGTTGTATATTTTTCCTTGTATCTCTAATTCAATTTTGCATAAAAATTAACTTTATATTAATTTTTACTCGAATATACCGATTGTAGATTATACTCTACTACGGTACTTGTTAATCATGTATATTGTAATAAATGTGGCTCTTTCTGTGTTAGCTTTATTTACAAGTCAGCAAGGCCCCATGCACTTTAGCATCAGAACATGCATTTGCTGCCTGAGTATTTGATACATAGAAAGAAGACATGGGCGATGAAGGAGCTTTTCCAAAGCTGGTTCCAGCACTGGTTCTTGCTAGAGGTGAAGGAATAGCGTGAGAGGAACATCATGGAGTTTAAGGTCTTTCACACTCCTCACAACGCTCCCGGACATCCATCCTCCTTCGAGGGATGATCCCTAACATTCAAGTGTTGTTCTTTCATCTGAATACTACTGCCCTCATGCAGCCTATAGACCAGGGGTTAATGAATAGCTTTGAGGCCCTCTACAGTCGACATGTAAGGGCTCAACTCCAAGATGCCAGCAATAATGACCCTGAGCTCAACATGAAGTTCTACTGGAAAAAAATTCCCAATAGCCAACCGTTTGTTTGTTGTCAAGCATTTCCACCATGATGTCATCTCAGAAGCAGTTAATGGCTGCTGGAAACGTGTGTGGCCAGGGTGCGTTAAGGATTTTGGCAGCTTCAGTCCTGACGAAGGTAGTAGCTTGGAGGAAGTGGCTGGGGATGACATCTAGGAGTTACTAGATGGCTGTGACCAGGAGCTGACTGAGGAGGACCTAGATGAATTAGTTTAAACGAGAAAGAATAGGAGGTCAACAAAGCAGACAAGGAGTAGGAAGGCATCCACAAAGTTGGCAAAGGTATCACAGTTAGTGGAAGAGGGGAAGCAGAAAATTTACAGCCACCATTCCTTGGTGCAGTCCCTGAAAATCATGTGTGTGATAGATGATGCTTTCGCTGCCTACAAAAGTATCTTGAATGAGATGAAAAAGTCGACGAAACTGCTTCCCATTATAATGTTTTTCCACCGTCGTGAGAAACAGCCTCTTCCATCCGCCAAGCCCAAGCCCAACCAGGACCCTGAGCGTCAACTATCACCAACTCCTCCTCAAGCGACAGAATCTCCTGCCCCTGAAACCACTCCAGCAACCGCTCCTCCAGAATCCACAATGCAGCTGAGTTATAATGATTGCATAGATGTTCCTCCTCCCCTGTCAGAAAGTTTAGATAATTTTCTACGAATACATTTTCCATTTGTATTGTTAATTTTTAGTGCAGCACAAGATCTAATGGTCACTTGCACGTTGCACAAAGGCAATGAGCAGTGAATTGGTAGGATTAGGAGTTATCCCACACTAGGACATGTTCCTTGCACCAAACTACATTACTAAACCTCTGCAAATAATGAGGGCTGACTGTACACCTACTTTAGATAATCTACAAGTGACTTCTGTTTCAGAAAAATAAACTACATATCATTTACATATTGCGATATAACAATAGTCAATCTCTCTCTCTCTCTCTCTCTCTCTCTCTCTCTCTCTCTCTCTCTCTCTCTCTCTCTCTCTCTCTCTCTCTCTCTCTTCTTCTTCTTCTTCTTCTTCTTCATAATATTTTTAACTAGAAAGACGTACAATCATAAAGCAGGATACAAATGTGTTGATAAAAATTATTTATTCATAAAATTACATTAAAAGACGCAGCAAAATAAAGAAAAAAAATAGTTCAATATCTGAAAGCTATTATGGAATACAAAAAAAGTGACATTAATGTAAATAAATGTAATAGATTATGATAGCCAGATAATTCTAAGGATTAAGAGAGAGAGAGAGAGAGAGAGAGAGAGAGAGAGAGAGAGAGAGAGAGAGAGAGAGAGAGAGAGAGAGAGAGAGAGAATTGAGTAACCTTTAGTGTGAAAAGTTTTCCAAACATCGTTATAGTTTTTTATTACCGAAAACAATCTTTAAACGATTCAAAAGAAATGAGAAATTTCCTGTTGCTGATCATGTCTCCACTTTGAAAGAAAAGCTCTGTACCTGAAGCAACTTCTTTTACAAAAATTGCAATATGGACGTAAGATCAGGAAGTGAAATCTCACCTCCTGAGATCGATCCTGTGAGCGTTCTTGGTTGTCTGTCTACAAAGACACTTCTAATTCTGTCTTCAGACCGTTCCTCCTGCACTTGCCAAATCGTTGCCTAAAAGCCCTCTTAACTTATATACAATATAGATTTTGATATTTTATAATAACGCAAAACTAAATGCGAGTATTCCAAAGGTCACCGTTGAATAGATTTAAAAGAATTGACGACACAATTTCCGCAAAACACTATATTGAACTTTCATTAAGATTAATTAATCAGCACGAAAACGTTCACATAAAGCTTCACTTTGGTCGTTTTGTGCAATGTTAATTGTGAGAATGCTGAAGCGGTATCAAATTCGTTAACTCAAGTGAGCATTTAACATATTGAAGCAAAGTTGGCATGAACTTAATAACGCTGAAATATAATATTTACAATGCATATTTCAACATCTAATCTATTGCTTTATTTTGTATGAAAGAAAAACTTTTATCCATTTAAGCTAATTACTATCATTATATGAAAGGCTTTCAATTATGCATTATATCTATCTCTCTCATCGTGGCACTGGAGAACCCTCTCAGCTGACAGGCCTGAGGAATCAAGTTTAACCATCAGACCGGACGATGGTTAATAGATGGGTGCGTTTCTAGCCATTCATTAAGCCTTTGATAACCTAAGATGCAAATTAGGTATGTGAATGTTACGCGTTGCAACTCTGGTGGACAAAGACAGACGTGGAGAGAAGAAAATAAACGCCATTGCCTATCTTTGTCATATCATTTTTATTCTTATCATACAGACGATAAAACCAATCAAAAGTTATTCAACAAAAATGTCAATTCTATGCAATCATACCTATTCAGAGAAGAATGAACTTCTTTTTGAAAGCATTTATGGCAGTAGTCCTGGTGTTATGATCTTGGAGCTAAGTGAATTTTAAATAACATGAAATGTGCAAACAATTTAAGATGCTTGTGGTGTAGTGCTACCCAGCCTTTAAACAGAGGAGATCTTCTAACGTTCCGTAGGTGGTGGGTGTGATAGGGGGCCCCATCCGTAAACCCTCCAAAATACGATTCAATTAACCAGAGGGTACAGTTAGAATCAAAAGAACGCAGACAGTCAGGGGAAATCTTTCGTTACATATCTCTAGTGTCCCCATGACAAAGCAGACATAGGTTTACTTTTCTTACTACTTTTACGAATTGTGCGGACCCTATTTTAATCTTAGCGAATCGAAGACAAATCGTGTTGCCATATTTCATTCTCTGTTATCATATGATGTCTCGAATTCCCACTACAAATACTGAATACACAAACATATACACACACACACACACACACACACACACACACATATATATATATATATATATATATATATATATATATATATATATATATATATATATATATATATATATATATATATATATATATATATATATATATATATATATATATATATATATCATGAATATGCAAAATCATTTAGAATTTATTGGAGTGTCGTAGCTAAACAGTTCCTTCCGTTAACAGGTACATTTTGTTTAAGTCACTGATGAAAGAAAAAGTAGTTTCAATTATGGTTTGATGTTGTAAAATATTAATTAAAAAAACACCATTCATGAGTTATACCATCTAAAGGACATTCAGAACATGGACTTGAGGCCTTCAAGCAAAGGCCCATTTCTTCCATTTTGAAAACGTTTTTTTGATGTCTGGCAAAGGATCAGGTGCCAGATGCCAGAGTCTGTTGTACAGTGGGGGCCCTGTAGTCTTGATATGGTGATAAATACCATGTTTTTAAGGGACAGTTAGCGTTTAACTTCCGGGTGCAATGTGAGAGGGTGGCCGTAGGCATCCATTAGTGCATTGATATGGAGAGTGAGGTCAAAATAGGTGTGTTGGAGAGGTATATAGGAGGACGAGCCCGAGTTGACTAACTGACGGTGAGCTGCATCAACCAGAAGATGGATATTTGAGAGGAAATCCACACTGAGGACTGGCAATGTAACATCAGCAACGGAGAGCTTCCAATTATATTTGGTGCTTCCAAACGACAATGTGACGATTTTCATAACTATGGATGGGTATTGCAGGTCTGATGGCTGCTACCAGGCGGATTTAAACAGACTATGTCGTGTCCTGGAGAGTGGCCTAGTCAGCAAAGAATGTCAAGCCCCCGTGTCTACCAAAAATAGCACACACGTACTTGCATCATGTAGATAGAAAAGATTAGTTACAGGGGAGGCCACCACCACAAATGATTGGCTACTTAAACGGTTTTTGGTCCCACAACCATTTGAGCATTCTTCACAACAGCCATGAATCTGAAGTGGTATTAGCCTAACTGTGGCCGGTGGGTGGCAGTAAGTGGCTGGAGAGGTTGTTGGTTGGGGCATAAACGAGGGGTGGTATATGTGGGTGTTGGGTGGCCTTATTGCCACTCTGGCACTTCATGGGGTGGGCATTTATGTACTACCACATTCATGTTAGATTCTGTCGATTTTGAATAGTTTTCCTCTTCGTCTGTAGTGGAGACGTTGATGGAGGTTCTTAAGGTGGTGAAGTGGCTGTCCATAAGGGCATCTACTTTGGTCATCAGGTCCTTCATGGGCAAAATATTGACACCGGGGAAGGCAGCATATACAGGTTTGGGTAAGCGCCATATGTAAAGGGCACGTAGTAGATTCACTTCTTAAAAAAGGAGGTTGCAGATGAGCAATACTGCTCCTTTCCTCAACAGCGAGCACAGCCTTTTTGGTCCCCCAATAGTTGTTTAGAGAGCTGAAAAAGTTTAGCTAGATGGGCTGCTGGCAATGGTGAGAACTGCTCCAGTAGGTACATTTTGAGGGCAACGTACAATATTGGGGTGTCCCCTTGGTCGCGAATTCAATCTGATATTGCTGATATGAGAAGTTTCCGACAATGGAATTCTGCTGCTGTTTTGCTTCTTCATCTGGTAAGGTTATTTGTTCCACTTGTGTACGGTATAAGATCCGAATGTAAAGGATGGTGAGAATTATGATAAGTCTAATAGCAACATGCATGACGAACTAGTTGAACAAAGGTGCCAGAGATTAATACGTAGATCAGGAATAAGAAATATAATATATCCTAACTTCCAGTCAAACAAAATAAGACGAGTATCAGGAATTAGGACCAGACAAGAGAACAAAACTCGAAACAAGGTAGGATTAAAGAATTAAAACATATCTTCAGAATAGACTGATCACCGGAAATCTTAAAAGATTTTCTCAAAATTTATTGTTATGAGATGCATTTCTTTACTAATTCCCCTTTCACACTATCTTCTTCAGTTTAACCTAAATTGTAGAATATATAATTATAATTTCAGGTAGAGGTCCAGAACTAGAGCCTTACGTATATATAAATTCTTCCGCCATTATATAGTATTGGTCTATATGCTGATCAAGAAACTTCATTAAAATACTGTGGTAATATCAAGCCAATATATGATTTTTACTTTATTATGAATTTTTCACTTTATTTTGCACATCACTAAAATATTTATGTATTTCGGAGCCCCATTACGTTTTAGGCTGGGCATGGCCCTAGCCACCCGTTGAAATACTACCGGTAGAGAGTTTTTGTGTCCTTTGACTGGCTAGACACTACTGAATTGGATCCTTCTCACTGGCTGTGGCTAATTTTTCATTGCCTACATATATACCGATTAGTCTGGCGTATTCTTTACACATTCGCCCCTCTCCTCATACACCTGACAACACTGAGATTACTAAACATTTCTTCTTCAATGAAGGGGTTAACTACTGCACCGTAATTTTTCAGTGGCTACTTTGCTCTTGGTAAGGGTAGAAGAGACTCTTCAGCTATGGTAAGCAGCTTTTCTAGGATAAAAACACATCAAAATCAAACCAATATTCTCTATTCTATAGTCTTGGAGAGTGCCATATCCTCTGTACCATGGTCTTCCACTATCGTGGGGTAGAATTTCTCTTCCCTGAGAGTACACTCGGGAACAGTATTCTAGCATATTTCTCTTCCTTTATTTTTCATTTGTATAGTTTATATATTATATATTTATATAAAGGCTGATATTGTTCTTAGGATATTTTATTTCAATTGTTCATTACTTCTCTTGTTATTTATTTATATCCTAGAATCCTTTCCTGTCAGGGCCATTTTTCTAGTTGGAGCCATGGGACATATAGCTTCAGGCCTTTCAACTAGGATTGTAGCGTAGCTAGTGAAGATAATAATAATAATAATGATAATAATAATAATAATAATAATAATAATAATAATAATAATAATAAAGCGAAGTCTAAGGAAAATAGTTTTATGCGGCTGAAATGGAAAATTTTAATGTTTAATTTGTTATTTACGCCAATTCTAAGTCATGTAAGCATATGTGAATATTGAAATTATATGTATGATAATAAGAACATTTCCAGGTGACTAAATATCATTTGCATAAATATAGGAAAGTATCAGAGAAGTTGGTTAGAATGGTTGAGATGGTGTACGAAAGAACAAAGACAAGAGTAATAACAGCAGTTGGGAAATAGTGTTGGATTACATTAGGGATCACCATTAAACCCGATTTTATTTTTGCTGGTCATGGATGTGTGAAGTGAGGATATCAGAAAGGATCAGTTGTAGTAGTTGGCATGTGCAGGTGATAACTGCTAAAAGTGAGTAAGACTTACAGAGAAGGAATGCAGAGTGTCAGTAAACTTTGGTGATAGTTGGCTTGAGGATAAATGTGGATAAGGGTAAGGTTATGGTAAGCAGTAAACATGGTAGAGACAGGATAGCTATTCGTTCAAATAGATGTTCTCACTATTTGTGTGTGTGTATATATATATATATATATATATATATATATATATATATATATATATATATATATATATATATATATATATATATATATATATATTTATATATATATATATATATATATATATATATATATATATATATATATATATATATATATATATATATATATATATATATATATATATATATATATATATATATATATTATACACACACACACACACACACACACACACACACATATATATATATATATATATATATATATATATATATATATATATATATATATTATACACACACACACACACACACACACATATATATATATATATATATATATATATATATATATATATATATATATATATTTATTTTATTTTGTTTTGTTTCTTGTTGATGTCGGCTACCCCCAAAAATAGGGGAAATGCCTTGGTATATGGATGGATATATATATATATATATATATATATATATATATATATATATATATATATATATATATATATATATATAAATATATATATATATATATATATATATATATATATATATATATATATATATATATATATATATATTATACGATTATGGCTCCCGGGTCTGGGCACCAAAAATATATTATACTATGGCTCATGCCTGGGAACCAAACATGTGATATAATATATACTACGACTGGCAAGTTAATCAACCTCTCAAATTCCAAACTCACTTGTTTGCTTTTACATTAAAACTGTTACACTTTGAAATAATAATACACAAATTCCGTGACAGTTGAATAACTCCCAGACAGTAATATATAATACACTGAAAATTCAAAAGTCTCTTAAGTACACTCAAAACCAAACTGGGTAAATATTCTTAGGAATTATTTAAAACTTACTGTGGTTCTTAACAGGATGCGAGCGAATATGATTTTAAACAATGGTGATTGGAATAGTGCACTCTTTACAAAAATAAATATATTCCATATGAATTACAACACTTTGAAAGAATTTACATAATAACAGTATAACTCACTGAAAAAATTAAGACTGAATAAAACGTACATTAGGACAAAAATGTTACAATCTGAAATTATATTTACTTGACTTTAAATATCAAACCTGAATGAACCTTAGACTAAGAAAATAAATAACACTTATGAAAATTATACACTCACTTGTTTCACTTGAAATTCAATCTGAATACAATATTTCAGTTTGACACTTCATGAAAAGTAGCTAACCAGATCATGATACAAATATCAAAAACTTGCTACAATACCAACATTCACCCTAATACAATGAATTCAAAATCACCGTTTCATGTTAGTTTCTTTTCGACACACGATTTACTTTGGGGTATAGGATACACTATATGTAGTGAACACTTTTAAAACAATACTCTGAGCTGCATGAAAGAGGGAGAGAGGGGAAGTTGACTGTCTTAAGGCTGCAATTCTTTATCTGTCTATGTAAACCTGGTGTGGCCTTTTATGTAAAACCTAACTGTTTCCAGAAACTTCCAAAAGATTTGTGAAGCGTTGGGGACTTTGGCCTAAGGGCGTCAGAGTTTCCAACTAAAAAAAATATCAAATGGCAAATCAGGGGTTTTCAAGCAAGTCTCAGATGCATACCAATGCACCAGCAATATGATTCTCCCAGCTAACTCTGCCCACCATTTGTCCCCAAAATGAAAAAAAAAGATAACATCATATCACAAGGTCCTTCACAAAATTTTCAAAGCACATGGTTCCCCAAAACAATTGCGTATTCTCTCTTAAACATGACGCAATGCCTGATAAAATATAAAAGAACATTGCATAAGTCTTTGTTCATATATCGCACGAAGCCCACAACACTCTCAAATAGTTACGTAAGACTTCGTAACAAAATTACGTGTATTAAAAAGTTAATTCTTAAAAATAACATAAATCTAGATATACTAACTTTAATAAAGATTACAATGAAATTAACGACTAAAGTCTTACTTAATTTACATTATATACTTACATCCACATAAGGTGAACTCACCTTAAGAGCTGGCTAACCTCTCGTCAATGCGCAAATAAAATATAACTGAAATAATTAATAAACTACTGTATTTACTCTACACCAGATCAGCTTTGTAAGATAGCTCCCACCAAAAAATGATTATTTATTCAGTTCCTGAATTCATCGATTCAGCCTGAGATAAACAATATACCACCACATTATGTTTATCTTATATATGCTTTACATTAATACAATACGGTTGCAAATATAATAACCACCTAGTTAACCTTTGATTATTATTTTTCCTCTTATTAACAAAAATTAAAGGATTATGATTTGAATTTACTGTAATCTCCTCATTTTGTGGTTGATTCACAAAGACCTCAAACTTATATGTCACTGTTACTAACTCTAGTAGTTGATTTTCAACTGTCGAGTAGGCGCGCTGATGTTTCTTCAGCCTCGACAGCATGAAACAAACAGGCTGAAGAATTCCTTCCTCGTCTTCTTGCAATTAGACAACTCCAATCCCGTTATCCGATGCATCCACTTAGATAAAGAATTTCTTTTCGAAATCCAGTGCTTGAAGTATTGGTTTCAAGGTTAATATGATCTTCCTTAGATTTTCCTCTTTTCCTTGTATCTAGATAATTAGGTTTGGTCACTGCCCATCTCAAAAATCCGGAATGGTACTGGGAACTCGTTGGTAAGTGAGAATTGCCTCTCCGATGCGTAGACCAGCCTGCTGTAAACTGTTTTTTCGTACTCTTCATACCAAACCTTTTCTTCGTCCTTACTTGACTTGTTTTCACGCCGTCTAAAGAAAATATCCTTAACTCGTTCATTCCTTTCCTCATTCCTTGACATTTCCTTCATTCATTTCCTCTCGATCCTTCCCTTTTCTGCCCACATTTTCTTTGGTCTTTTGCTGAAGGGTCCTGTAACATGTCTGTTCGTACTCTTCCTATCAAACCTTTTCTTCGTTCGTCCGTGACTCGTCGTCTTCATGCCTTTTAGGGAAAATTTCCTTATCTCACTCATCCTTTTCCTATTGACATCTTTTCCTTCTGTTTCCTCTTGGTTTTCCCAATTATTTTGCTACCATATTAATCCGTCCTTGTGCTTCTCGTCCAAATACCATTTCATTTGAGCTACGACCCTTGCTTTCTTGATGAGCAATACGTACCTCAAATATCATTACCAGTAGTCCGATGTCCCATTTATTCCTCGTTTCATTGCAGAACTTTGTTAACATACTTTTCAAAATTTGATGAAACATCTCCATAAATAATATAATAAAAACTGTTGGTTATCATCTAAGAAATATTGCATTTATAAAGAATTACCTGGACGAAAATTCAGTAAAGAAACTTATGATAAACTTTGTTATTACCAGGATTGACTACTGCAACTCTATCTACTACAATTTACCAAGAGTGCAAAACAAACCATAATAAACAGAGGAGCAAGACAGATAAAAGGTGTCCCACCTAGAGAATGGACCACCCCTATATTAATCGATTTACACTAGCTGCCGATTAAAGAAAGAATAGAATTTAAAATATGTACAATAACCCACCAAGTTATCAGAACCGGGCATCCAAAATACTTGAGATAATTGCTACATATTGCGCAGTCAACAAATTATGTCGACACGAAAATAGTTACAGATGGATTCAAACTGTTGGAACCTAGATTTATGTCTACTTTAGGCTCCAGGGCCTTTAAATATGCAGCCCCGAGACTACGTAATAATCTCCCACGAAACATTCGAATGATTAAAGACATTAAGGCTTTCAAGAGGAAATTGAAGACTTTCTTATTTCATGAATCTTTTGATAGTGACGATTTAACAGTAAATGAGCAATACATGTTATGAAACGTTATATAATCTGAACGAACAAGGTAAAATGGCAGTGAAGGTCCTGTAGAGAATGGGGTTCCCCTACTTTATGGGACCGGAAAAGCAGCCATCAAAGTAAGTACGTAAAGGTAAGGCACCTTGGGCCTCTGGAGGATAAGCAGTTGATAGTTGTTGTTTACATCCAACAGTTTCCTTATAGTCTGGAATAATTTTGATATGAAATTCATTCCTTGGTCACTTTGAACGATTTCTGGTATACCAAACTTAGCGCAAAAGTCTAGAAAGCTCTCTGCAATTATTTTGACACTGATGTTCCT
>NC_090743.1:90742153-90747153 GCF_036898095.1 Palaemon carinicauda | reverse complement strand
ACAGTAAACAAACATAGTACAACCAAACCTACCTGTTTGCATGACAAGGGAGCTTGTCCCTCAAGATCCAAAAGAGGATCAAGGATGCTCTGAATATAATCAAATAACCTTAAGGCGAAAGAGACGCAAAGATTCCTTCCATAGTTTCTTTACAAGAAACACAGGAGTTATGATTCAATCATATATTTATGCTAGACATGGACATAAAAAGCATAATGGTAATAACAAAATAAATAGGTTTCGTCTGCAAGAGAAACATTGCCACTCTACGAAAATAGGAAATTTCATTATGTATGTTATTACTATAAACATTACGCATAAATATGCTGGCACTCATGTCAAATATTATGCTTAAGTTCACTTAATATCATGATATACCAAAGTCTATCATGTACACCCTTCACTAACAGTCCCAATTAGTGCACTGTCCTTTGCAGTAATCAAACTACAGGCTTTATTACACTGCCTGCAGCCACCACATGAAGCTTTATTTTTTGCAGTTGTTTCGCATAGTGCTTGAAAAATACTGTGGAATACTTCCAACCAGTATAAGCACGCAGATTATCAAACGACATAGTGTGGAAAATGTTTAGAGACGAGGCAACCTTTCTCGGATCATGACCTGCGGGTGTACTATCAGGATCCGCTCTGCAAGTAAAGTAAGGGATTTTCGCCCTTATCTGTTTCAAAGATAATGTCGAACCAGAAGTCTCTCCCCTAAAAAGCTGGCCTCCCATAAAGTCTTAAGTTCTACGAAGATAGACCTTTAGGCATTCCACTGGACAGAGGGATGCTTCTTCCTTCAGAGGGCAGATTCTCCAGGGGCCCCATCTTTTAGTGGGTAGCTCATTCTTGGCGAGAAACGTCGGATTAGGAAAGAGATTCAGTTCACCGTTCGGTGTAAACTGTATGTGGCCGTCATCCCTCGAGAGGGCCACTATTTCGCTAACTCTGGCTCCTGAGGCTAGTGCGAATAATAATATCACTCTCTGAGTCAAGTCTTTCAGCGAGCAATCTTCATTGTTCAAGGTCGAAGCCAGATGAAGCACCTTATCCAAGGACCATGAAATAGGCCTAGGAGAGGCTGCACGCCGAAATTTAACACTGGCTTTCGGAATCTTATTGAAGATTTCTTTAGAAAAGTCCACTTGGAAGGCATAAAGAATCAGTCTAGCCAAGGCAGATTTGCACGTCGTTATCGTATTAGCCGCTAGTCCTTGTCCGTGAAGATGGATGAAGAAGGACAAGCAGAAATTCATAGAAATCTCTTGAGGTTTTTTCGCCATAACAAAGGCCACCCATTTCTTCCAGGAAGATTCGTATTGTCTTCTTGTTGACTTTGACTTGTACTCTACTAGGAAATTAATACTGTCTGCCGAAATCCCGAACCTTTTCTTGACCGCTAAGGTGAGAAAATCATGAGATGAAGGTTCTGGGTTTTCTCTGATGAAGCGTAGGCAGTCGATTTCTGTACTAGCTGAGTCAGAACTGTTTCCGGCAATGGGATCAGCTTCAGGTGTAGTTCTGTTATCAACGGAAACCAGACACTACCTGGCCACTTGTGGGTCACTATCGCTGCCCTTCCCCGAAAGGATCTCAATTTGTCGGGGGCTTTCAACAATAGGTTGGTTGGTGGGAACAGGTAAATCCTGGACCATCTGTTCCAATCCAGGGACATTGCATCTGTTGCTTCCACTAGAGGATCCTCGTACGGGGCTACGTACCGGGCCAACTTCTTGTTGTCGCTCGTTGCGAAGAGATCTACTTGCAATCCTGGGACTTTGCTCAATATGAACGAGAATGATCCTGCGTCTAGGGATCATTCGAACTCTATCGGGTTGAACCTGGATAGAGCGTCCGCTGTCACATTGCGGAATCCTTTAAGGTGGACTGCTGATAAGTGCCATCTCATCTTCTTGGACAGATGAAAGATTGCTACTATCACATGAATTAACTGAGGCGATCTCGAACCTTGTCGATTTATGCATCTCATAACCACTTCGCTGTCTAGAACCAGACAAATGTGGATTGACCGGCGAAGTTTCCGTTTCTTCAGGGAAAGAAACACTGCCATGGCTTCCAGGTAATTGATGTGGAAGGACTTGAAGAGAGGGGACCAAGTTCCCTGTACCTTTCGATGATGAGAATGACCCCCCCTCATCCTTCCTTCGAGGTATCCGTGTGGACGGTGACTGCAGGAGGAGGTGGTTGTAAGGGTACTTTTCTTCTTAAGTTCTTCACTTCCGACCATGGCTTGAGAATCGATCGTAGACGACTTGGTAGTGGTCTTTGTAGATCTCTTCAATCGTTGTAAGTGAATTTTCTCCAGTTCCCTGATGCATCTTTTAACTGTGCTCTCAAAAGTGGGTCCGTCAAAGAGGCAAACTGGAGATATCCCAACACTCTCTCCTGTTGTCTTCTTGATATTCTTCGAGATTGAAGAAGACTTTTGACAGCCCTGGCTATCTCCTTTCTCTTTGCCATCGGCAACGAGAGGCAATGTGACTGTAAGACCCAGTGAATTCCCAACCACTGGAACTTTTGAGCTGGAGACAGCCGAGACTTCTTCGAGTTTATCTCGAACCCTAGATACTCTAGGAACTGGATCACTTTTTTGGAGGCTTGCACGCATTCTTCCTTGGATGCTGCCCACACCAGCCAGTCGTCCAGGTAGGCCATTACTTGAACACCATTGAGGCGTAGTTGTCGAGTAACTGCGTTCGCAAGCTTTGTGAATATTCTCGGTGCGATGTTCAAAGTGAAGGGCATGGCTCTGAAGACGTATTTTCTTCTCTGGAGCTTGAACCCTTGGTAGGGGGAAACCTGACGGTTGATTGGTACATGCCAGTATGCATCCGTCATGTCTATGGAGACTGTGTATGCCCTCTTGGGCAGAAGGGTCCTTATGTGTTGAAGCGTCAGCATTCTGAACTTGTAGTTCACAATGAACTTGTTGAGTGGGGATAAGTCCAGAATGACCCTGAGCTTTTCCGAATCCTTTTTCGGAACACATAATAGCCTTCCTTGAAACTTGATGGACTTTGCTTTCCGTATTACTTTCTTGTCCAGTAATTCATGAACATATTCTTCCAAAACTGGGGTTGAGGGTTGGAAGAAATGAGAAAAGCTTGGTGGAGTTGAGTTCCAACCCCACCCTAGTCCCATCTTGATCAGGGTGTGAGCCCAAGGATCGAAGGTCCACCGATCCTGAAAATGGAGAAGTCTCCCTCCTACCGGCAGCATCTCACTTTGAGTGCTGGCTGGGGGATTTACCTCCTTGGCCACGTCCACCCTTGTAGCCTCTTCCTCTGAAGGGGCGTCTAGAGGAGCCCCAAAAGGAGCCTCGAGACTTTGGCTTAAAGGAAGCTGATTGTCTTTCAAAAGCTGGGGTGAAGGCTGGTGACTGTGTCACCAGTATTTGGGGCACCAGTTGAAAGGTGGTGGTGGGTTGTGCCACTGTGTGGGACACTGTGGCCACGGGAAGCTGTTGCTGTTGCTGTCTTGGATGAGAGGGCAACCGAGGTCGCTTAGACTTGTTCTTCGGCTTGGGACCTCCTTCAGCAGAAGATTTCCTCTTTGAGGACAAGCCACACTTGGAGAGAAGATTCCTATTCTCCGAGGTAGCCTTATCTACGACCTCTTTGACCACATCACTAGGAAAGAGGTCTTTTCCCCAGATATTAGAAGCTATCAGCTTCCTGGGTTCGTGTTTTACGGAGGCGGAAGCAAACACGAACTTTCTACAGGCCGTCCTAGCTCTGATAAAGTTGTACAGGTCTTTAGATACTGTAGCCAAGTGAGCCTTGGCAAAGACCATGTACATGTCTGGGGTATCAAGAATGCTGGCCATCGTCTCTAGCCCTGTTTGAAGAGACATAGACGCAGCCAGGCGTTCTTTAGTCTCATGTTCTCTTTTTGATAGAATCTCTGACAGCTTTGGGAGGTCCTCGTTTAACTGCCGTCCAGTGATATCGGCCTCCAGATTCCCGACTGAGAAGGTAACATGAACGTCCTTCCAGTCTCTATCGTCTGAAGGAAAAACAAGCGAGAAAGGCTTGCTTTCTTCTAGCATGGGACAGGGTTTTCCTGCCCTCGCAGCCTTCAGGGCCGCTTTAAACCCTTTATCCATAAAGGGAAAAGCACGTTGAGGGTCAGCAATGAACGATGGGTATTTCTTGCTCAATGCCGGCACTTTTGAGCTAGCTCAAAGACAATTACTTCTTTGGGCTCCGTCTCTTCTTTAGCTGCCGGTTCATTTTTGAGTTGGACATAACAGTCCGGGTAGACCCCTCTGCTGGGCCCAAACTCAACTTCTTCCACTGGAACGGTACCCAGTTTCTTCGAGAGGAAGATCTTGCCTGCTGACATAGGCAAGTGCTCCGCATACCTCCACGGGTTAACGTCGGAGAACACAGAAAGGTCCTTAACGTTTAGCTTCTTCGGGGTTAGGCGCGAAGAAACTAACTGCTCAATCTCTGTCCGGAAAGTAGACTCTTTCTCGGTAGACTTCTTCTGCAAGTCATATACCCTGGACATTAAGGACTGAAGAGTACTAGTAATCGTCTCCAAATGAGGCAGTCGCGAGGAGGTTGAGGCTGCTGGATCAGCCATCGCAGCCGAAGAAACTGAAGCCACTTCGACTTTCTCCACATCACTAGCAAGAGGGACAACTGCCTCCTGATCCAACTCTTCCACGAGGTGTTTCTTCTCAGTCTCCTCAGAGACGACAGACATATTGTCGTCCAGATGGATACTCTCCAGAGTATCCTCAACATCAGGTTCTCTAGGCTTCTGAACCTGAATCTGCACCAAAGGGATTGGAGGTTTTGTCTTGGGAATGATGGAATCATCACGAGCTCTGGGGAAGAGACAGTCCCTCATCCTAGCATTAGGAAGGTATGGGCCCGAGGTGTTCTTTTGAACCCCTTTAGTGATGGAACAGCGGGCGTGAAACCTACACACGCCATGTCCGTAGAAGTCCTTGCTGCGGACCCTACAAA
>NC_090743.1:90714653-90737153 GCF_036898095.1 Palaemon carinicauda | reverse complement strand
AGTGGCTGTAGAAGTGGGTTGGGGTGTGAGTAATTGGTGGCATATGCGGTTGGTGGCCAGGTTTGTCATCCCCTTGGCATGTTACAGGGTGGGCATCTGCGTACTAAAGCATTCATGTCAGCTTCATTGGATGTTGAATTACTATCCTCTTTGTCAGAAGTGGAGACATTTATTGAGGTCTTGAAGGTGGTGAAGTAACTGTCCATAAGTGTGTCGACTTTGGTCTTTAGGTCTTTCATGGGCAAGGTATCGACAATGGGTATGGCAGTCCGTACAGGTTTGAGTCAGCGTCGTACCCAAAGAACACAAAGTAATTTCACATGCCAAGGAGAGACGTCTGCTGTAGGTTGAAGGCGAGCAATACTGGTCATTTCATTTCCCCCATGGGCGATTGAAGCCATTTGGTCCCCCAATGGTTGTTGAGAGAGCCGAAAAAGGTTGTCTGTATAGGTGGCTGGCAATGGTGAGTACTGTTCAAGGTGGTATGTTTCGAGGACGTCGTACACTATTGGGTTGTTCCCTTGTTCACAAAGCCAATATGAGATTTCCGGAATGTTTCTTTTAGTATCACCATGAGAAAACAATCTGCTTTGATGCTTGAGTGAATCCTGCCCTTAATGCCAAACTGGACCTCGGCGTGCTGAACTGTACTGGTCAATAGTTTCATGGGTGTGGCGTTGATAAGAGAGTCAGTGTTAGATAGGGTTATCAACAAACCGTAGGACACAGCAGTGAGGGGGAAGGCAAGAGGGAGCTGGTCACTCCAGAGGTCACCAATCTAGGACTGAGCTGTTAGGTGATAGCTGAGGGGTGAGATGAATGCAACTGATTTTATTTCAACAGATGGTTTGTTTGTATACAACAGGTTCTGGACAAGAATTTCACAAAAGCAAACAAAATAATTCGTGAAAAGGCAGCCTGAAACAGGTTCTGTTAAAAGTGAGGGATAGAGCGAGATATAAAAAAAAAAAATACCGTTACAGTGTACAAGCGTCTATGAAACAGTGTAGTACAATATAAATTGGTTTGTCATACTCTATTGATTTTTCCAGTCACTGGTTAATTACTTGGATATTGTCAGTGGTTGAATACCCGCTTCTTAAGCGAGCCTCCTCTCTTTCTATTCAGCCTAATATGATCTTCGCAAATATTTTACATATTCGTTAGAGTAATGTTATCCTGCGGTAATTTGCAAGTCTTCTGTGTCTCCCTTTTTGTGAAATAGCGTAATTATAACATTTCTCCCACCATTCTTCCAGGTATTTTGTGTTTAGTTCTGTCAATTTTACCACTATGATGTATATATATATATATATATATATATATATATATATATATATATATATATATATATATATATATATATATATATATATATATATATGTGTGTGTGTGTGTGTGTGTGTGTGTGTGTGTTACGGTCATTATACAAAATGCCAGACCATAATGCCAAAAGACCAGATTCGTGGTCACTTTCCAAAATGACATTATTTGAGGTTGGGGAAATTCCATGTAAGTCTAAATCGATCTTAAGTTTGTGCAAAGGCATTCTTTTGTTAATTTCATTTTTACATGTTAGTAGTTAAATTCATGTTATCTTAAAATCTAAGGCATGACAGATTTTCTAATTGTTCCACTGTTATCCACTCTTATAAATAGTAAAAGAAGCCTTGTTTAGTTTAATACTTTCACATAATTGTCCATTATGGCAACAGTAAAAATAGTATGAGACAACAGCAAAGCTAAGATTTTGTTTCTCCAAAACTATCTCAACCTGATAGAGCTCAATATTTCATAAGATTTTGACGTAGCTAATTCAAATATGATTTTTAGCCCCATCCTCCTACTCTAACCCTTTAAATTGTGAAATGAACTCTGCCGTTTTTAATGAGACTTTTTATATCTACACAATGACTACATAAATTTTACAAGCTCAACATTTTTGTTGTATTATAATTGAAATACTTTTACCTGGAATGGACAATAGCTGCATGTGCTGTCCCCTGTCTTTAAGACTTTACTGCTCGAGGTGGTGTTTTTTTTTTTTCATTTTTTTATTCAACATTCTATCAGTTTTTATTTTTCACTACGGCAAATGTGATCATGAACATTGTTTTCAGATATAATCTACCATCGGTGTATTTGAAACATGCTCTTGGAAAATGAGTGAGACCTATTTTATTTAACAATACTGAATCATTCTTAATCCGTGAAGTAATACCTGTTATATGCCCTCCCCCCCCTCACACACGCTCCTTATTACTATTTCTATTGATCTTGGCTTACAGTATTTGTCATAAACCATTAAATAGTTTCCATGGGCGTATTGTCATATCTGTATTGTTATTTCCTTGATTATACGACATCTAGTTACTAGGTCTTTGTAAGTGAATGGCTACTCGGGCTTTTTTCACTTGATGGGCGTTTAATAATAATAATAATAATAATAATAATAATAATAATAATAATAATAATAATAATAATAATAATAATAATAATAATTATTATTATTATTATTATTATTATTATTATTATTATTATTATTGTTGTTGTTGTTGTTATTATTATTATTATTATTATTATTATTATTATTATTATTATTATTATTATTATTATTATTATTATTAGTATTTTTATAAAGGTATTAAGAAAGAAATAATATTCCTCATCACCAGCAATGACTCTCTCTCTCTCTCTCTCTCTCTCTCTCTCTCTCTCTCTCTCTCTCTCTCTCTCTCTCTCTCTCTCTCTCTCTCCTCAGAAGCATATTATACCATTTCTACTTAACTATTTATCTCTCCGAATTTTGAGGTGTGTTTAATTACGTAGCGAGAGACATAATATTATTCCCTTTTAAATTATCCAATTCATGAGAAAAACTTTCTTGGTTCCCCTACCATATCATTTTCACCTTCCCTTCCTCTGCATTATCCCCCTGATGCTAATTTTGTATGTTTGAAATTTCAATAAAAAATCCTCTCTTGTTTATTTATGTATCTAATTGAATATCATTAACTTGTTTCAGTGTATTAGGTAATGAGGGGATCATCTTGAGAGAAGAAGATTTCGCCGAGTGCTTTTAATGTTGTCAAAACAAAAGGTAATATTGTGCTGGCATATAACTTGCGTGTGCCTGCTTTATTTAGAAACCATAGACATTCACTCTAATCTAAAAAGATTTAATTCTTAATCATAAAAGCTAATAAAAGTTGATATTAACATAATTATTGAAAAATTAATTTGAATAGTAAATCAATTGTCCTTAACTTCATCTGAATATTCATCTTTCGAATACTCTTGAATTTGTATTATCGTCGTTCCAACCATTATATCAAGCGGGAATTCCCCTTGATATGTTTTGTTTCAACATCTATTTTCTGTTTGTTGCCTATACAAACGTACCTGTGTATTGCTTTAATTTTCGAGTGAGCAATGAAGTTGTTAGATTGTATTGTAATAGCCAGTGACCTTTAAACTAATAAATATGTAGATAATGTATTAAATACACTGAATTGTATTTCTCAAAATCTAAGTAAAAGGTTAGGAATAAATCCTACTTTGTGGGTGATATTTCATCCAATGATGTCAAAAAGACTAAGATCAATGCCTATTGCAATGCGCCACTAAACTTTTCAAGATTAAATTTAAAGTAATTATTGTAGAGCTGTATCACAGTCGTCCTCATTGGGGTGCCAATGTTAATTAAGCATTAGCTTGATTGTACACTCAAAAACTAGAGAGTACTGTTAATTTATTTCGATGGTCCGCATTGCGATGACCGCTATGTTAACTAAAATTTTGTTTGTTTCTGAATACTCTTTTCACTTATAGCTTTAAGATATAAAAAAATAAGAATAATCAATGAGATTAAAATATTCATGGGTTTGGAATCTGTCTTTCCGGTAGTATGTCTGACATCTAAGCACTTACCTAAGCCACTTAAAACCGTTGAGTCTTAAAAGGGAAGAAATAATCTTCCCAGGGAAACTCAAAACCCCGAAGGGAAGAACAAAGGCTGAGGATAAGGTTATGGGGTTTGCTGATCAGTTCTAAAAGAACTGAATGATCTCAAATCATTTATAACCTCAAACATTATGAAATGTATTGGTCATTTGTATAAAGTTTACACTTTTTTAACATCAATGCTTTCCAAATTGCCCAATAAATAAAGAAATAAAAGTTTATATATTGTAAAAAAAAAAATACATGAAAATTATTCAAGCAGTTTGATTGAAATGCAGTTAAACCAAAGTTAATTATAAAGTAAAAAAAAAAAAAGATTATTAATTACCTTCATGCAATATACGTGGCAAATTCAGAATAAAATCTACATGAGCCGGAGATAATTCATCACTAATTGAACGTTTTCCTTTAGAGGGAAACCCTTTTTCAATGTTTCCATTCATATTATCTACGATTTTTTCCTTCCAGATGTGGAAGGAAATTTTTGAGGTGTACTTTATATTTTAAACAACATTAAGTCCAGGATTCAAACAATGATTCTTGCGTTTCATTTGAATATTAGTTTTACTTGATTATGAGAAAAAAATAGTCACAGTAGTGATATATAAATATGCACTAGTTATAACTATAGTGATATAAATTTTAACACCATCACTACTACTATTACTACTACTGCAACTGCTTCTATTATTATTATTATTATTATTATTATTATTATTATTATTATTATTATTATTATTATTATTATTATTATTATTATTATTATTATTATTATAAGTAAGGACTGTTAAATATGTATTGAAATGAAAGAAATAAAAAAGGCAGAATTGTTTCTTATTCGGCAAAGTATTGAATAAAAATTTTCGTTATATTGGTTTTATTATTTCTTTTTATAAAATATATCTCAATGTCTTTTTTTTTCAATGAATAGAATCCTAAAAAAAATTATATATCTGAACAACAGAGAGAAATTTATGAGTGTTCAAACCTGAAATAAGTAAGCAATGTGACATAGCGACATTAAAGTGCTGATGGATATTCGGCTATGAAATGATAAATCAAACCAAGTGAACAGTGATTTGGATTAAGGAAAAGATATTAATATTATCATATTTTACGAGGAATTCCGTTTCCCTAAATCTTATACCAGATGCTTTTTCGTAATTATCTTAATTGATTCAGTACAGAATCGACTGAACATTGATGTTTCACGATTAATGAGATGAAAAAGACCACCGAGTCATCAACGCATTATCTTGATGTTATTAGAAACTTGTAAAGAATTGTCATATAATTTAAAGGGAAATGCTAAGTGTAAAGTAATCCTCGCTTCTGGTGGAGCTGATCTAAACGCAACATTAATCAAATGGGAAATATTAGCTAAAAATTCCTATAATTTCCCTTTTTTGTCCTCTTTAGCAATAAGTAATGTGAAGTTGTCAGAACATATTTCTCGTACAAAATCTTTCGATATTTCTCTCTACTATAAGAGTAAGGCATATATATAAAATCAACTATTAGCATTAATTGAAAAGATTTTACAGAAAACCATTTGTGAGATCAATATTCTTTATAGATGGAATAAATGAAAGGACCACTGACAATAGAAAGTTAAGGAAAAAGAATGTTTGGCACTGAAAATTGCCCGGAAAATAAATCTTGGTAATAATTCAATTTCTTTTGCTTATAATTTTCTGAAGGAGAGAGAGAGAGAGAGAGAGAGAGAGAGAGAGAGAGAGAGAGAGAGAGAGAGAGAGAGAGAGAGAGAGAGAGAGAGAGAGAGAGAGAGAAGGGGGGGGGTGTAGACGATGGAGGGGCGTGACAGGAAAATAGATACATCAACACGTAAATTAGACATTAAATCATCTCTGTTACATATACAAAGACAGTAAAGAGAGGACAAGAACGTCGCTTGAATTTCACTGAGCATTTGATCGGTTTAATAGGGCGAATCGGCAACAGATAGCACTGGTATATTGAGCGCTGGTCTCTGTTTAGCAGCTCAGACTAAGCTTTTCTTCGCAAGCAGCAAATCGAATATTTCTCAGGCAAAGTAAAACATGAAGCCAATCCAGTGCTGTGGGAGGACATTGTTTCAGATAGGTTCAGTTTGCAAAGACCCTTTTGGTCGATTGATCTTCGGAATATCTTAGTGAGGTATAACTGGTAGAAAAAAATATTATTAGTGTATGTTTCATTTTTATAAAGTTCATTTTTTGGGGAGGTTCTAAGTCCTTCATTGATAATCTTTGTAGGAAAGTTTTTTAGTATAATAACAAATGTCCATTGTAAACAAAGACAGTACAGGGTTGTGGTGGCCTGGTGGTAGCGTCCTTGCCTGGTGATTGCCAAATTGGGGTTCGAGTTCCACTTAAACTCGTTAGATCCTTGATCACAGCAATCTTACCATCTTTGTGAGCGAAGGATGAAGAGTTTAGAGGAGCCTATACGTCTATCTGCTGAGTCCCCAGCAGCCATTGCCTGGCCCCTTGGTCCTAGCTTGGGTGAAGAGTGGGCTTGAGCACTGATCATATGTAATATGGTCAGTCTCTAGGGTATTGACGTGCTTGATAAGGCAATGTCGCTGTCTCTTGCCTATACAATTCATGAATGGCCATCAAAAGTTTAAGCCTTTATGAGGGTGGAATGGAAAGCCTTCCTATAATAAGCCTCAGCGAACCCAGCTCCTAATCGTCGCCACCTATTGCCAGCACGCCCAAATAATTTGTTACAAAATTGTACGTGATTCATTATTTTGAAAGGTTCCAATGTTAATACAACAGTTATCCAATCATTATTTTTTTATATTATTCATCTAGTGATTTCCCATATATCTGTATGGAAACGCATTATTCATTCGACTACAGCATGTTGTTATTAATATAGATTGTTGGTTGTTTATTTATTTTTTCATAAGCTGAGGACCCTCTTCCTTTACACAGAACGATGAGTTGATACAGAATTAAATATATATAATATTTATTATTACTAATAAACACCCAAATGCATATATCACCTTAAGAATATGCTAATCTTAAAACTGTACTCACATCTACAAAATGCAAGTTAGGGTTTCTCTGTGTATTCATTGTATATACAATATTTAACATATAACTTACTGAATATGTGAAAGACACGTGTCCGAAATGGAACCTTTACCTAGGACTAAATTAAAACGAGGGCAGATTATGATTGGTGAATGATGTAGTATTGTCTCATGTTTGTTAAGTCACATTTTACTCTTACCATATAGGAATATATTCTGAAAGGATGCTCTGCTTTTTTCATTTAATGGGATATCTGTGTCTAGAGGTATATGTCTGCTCCCACATTAGTAACGTGAGGGGCTCTCGAAGTGGTCTAGTCTCTATTAGGTCCTGTTTCAATGTATAATCTTGGACTTTGATAAGTACACATGTTCTGCAAGTTTTAATAATCATATATACTGTACATTTAATCTATAACCTTACCCTAACTTTACATTGGTAAATAAGAGAAAATGCACTATTTAATGATAGTTTATTCCTAAGGGGTAATATATACAAAACCAGATAATTGTTTTACATTATGACGATGTCATTGCTCTGATTGTTTTGAAGACTTGAGTCACCGTTGCCAGACTGTGACACTCCAAATTCACCAGAGAAGTAGGGATATACAATTATGAGCTTAAATTAAATAGAAAGGCCATTAGAAATTACCGTAATTTTTTTCCAATGATAAATTAAAAATTAGTCAGGACTTAAGTGTATATTTCGCATTTTCATTTTCCCTGTGATTCTTCTGCATATATATATATATATATATATATATATATATATATATATATATATATATATATATATATATATATATATATATATATATATATATATATATATATACATATATATGTATATATATATATATATATATATATATATATATATATATATATATATATATATATATATATATATATATATATATATATATATATATATATATATATTTATATATATATTCTTTTTTTCTATTATTAGTCAATCCCAATCCTTTGCTGACTACTTGGAAAATAAGCAATATACCTTTATTAAGATTATAAATATGGCGAGAGAAAATAATTTTTTCTTCCATCTAATACTTCCTTTTATCGAAATTGATCTAAAAACTAATGCCAGACCTTAAATTTGTTGGTGGAAGTGTAATAGTCCCTTGGCTATTAAGATCAGCATTTCTTTATATTAGATACCTTAATGTTTATCTTTCGTCCACTCAATTACTCATTTATTTCTTAATGAGTTATTTATTCATTGCCTGAATATTCTAAGTTAACGAAAAAAAAGAAAAAAAAATCGAACAATAAATGGAAAAAGATTGTCACATTTTTATTCCGTTTCTCTGTAGTATTGGAATCTACAACGAAGCACGAATATAAACAACTGATTACTAAGGAATTACATAACCTCTAAACTTTTCCGCGACTTTTTTATGTTCGATTTTCAAGATCATATCTAAGATAAGATTATCTCAACTTTCATGGTGTGTTTGCTGCAGAAATTCCATCTGGGACCAGAGTTTGGTTTTAGGGAAAAATATTTCACTCACTAGGAAACTGAAGATAAAAGAAAATATTTTTAATCCTTGTCCCTTAAAAAAACTTAAGGGGGAACGAAATCAAAAGGTGATTAGGGAAAATGACCTGACATTGCTACAAAATGTCATTTTTCAGCTTCTGAAATATTTTAAAATAGTATCACCCCCTGTTAAGAGCAAGAAATATGTAACTACCCCAATTACGATATAATTATATAAAGTGTGATAAAATTCTGTGAAAACTCATTGGGTTTAGAATAGTAGGCGTAATGGAAAATCTCGAGAAGAAATGTTTCTAAATATAAGGAATGATTTCAGGATGGTGGCGGAAAATTATCAAAGATTTGGAAATTACGCTTAGATGAGAGAGAGAGAGAGAGAGAGAGAGAGAGAGAGAGAGAGAGAGAGAGAGAGAGAGAGAGAGAGATCCAATAAATTCATGAGATTCTCCCAGCTAGCTGATAACGGTAAGAAATTCTAATGAATCTGGAAAATAGATAGTTTGCTACACTTCTTCGAACGAATAAAACAATATAAGAGCAGCATTACTTCACAAATTAAAACCAAAAGAAAGAAATAGCAATTAGCCAGACTTCAAAAGTATAAACTTAAACAAAATATATCTGAAAGAATCTGATTTAAGTACTTTCCAAAAATGCGCTGATTAGGGAAAGACAAGCAGTCACGAAATCCTTGAGAGTTCTTAGGGGATGAAGAATGGGAAACTAAGAACATCAGGTAACGCAACCTCCACCATGAAATCTAACAAAGTGCATAATCATATACCTTCATCTTGGAGATACAAATAAAAGGAAACGGTATAAGGATGAAAGACACTAATTACTGAATATGCAAAGTTCTAATGGAGATTGTAGTAAATTGGTCACTCAAGCTACAACCCGGATGGCACTAGTAACTAGGCTCTTGAGGTCTACAGTAGAACATAAGTGCCCAAGACGAATGTCAAAATTAGTGATGTATGATGTTCCTATCGTTGTTTGGAGACACATTCCCTCTTAACTTGGCGGACGAAGACACAAATGACAAAGTTGATACATTCTTCGCGAAGACAATTTCAATCATAAAGTTACTGTTTCCAATTGTGTCTACCGGTTCCCAATTCTCCAGTCTTCTTGGTATGAGGGAAGAGCCGTGGAAGGGAAATTCAAAGGAGATTGTGCGATTTGATCGATTTTTTATTTGTGTTGTGTCAATAATGGAATAGTGTTATATAGTATAGACAATAGCGGAGGACTCGTGGAAGCGCTGGTCTGCTTATTCTGAATTCTAGCACTTGTGGTGTCAGATTATCAGGAAATTGTCAGTGTAAATACGGAAAAAGGAAACCGATATATTTTACATGTAATTACTGTCGTGTTAAACATTACAAGTATTGGAGATTGATAAATAAAATCTTAAAGTAGGATAAAATGAAATTACTTGAAGAAGTGTTGAATGACTGAAAGGAAAAGAAAGTAAAAATATTTGTATTAAATTTAAACACCATGGACGAAAAAAAGGACAAATTATATATATATATATATATATATATATATATATATATATATATATATATATATATATATATATATATATATATATATGTATATATATATATATATATATATATATATATATATATATATGTATATATATATACATATATATATATATATATATATATATATATATATATATATATATATCTTCAACATGGTGATGAAAGAACGACATAAGAATGTAATTATGGTGCTTGTCTGTTAGTACGACGCACTCTCCTGTCTTTGTTTCAAGTCCTGAAGCCAAATATTGGAGTAAAGCAGTTTCGTTTTCTCGCACATCGTCGTGAGATACAAAATAGAGAGTTATGGGGGTATGGGTGTTGCTTAAGTTATCCTAATATACATGAAACACCAATGCTCGGCACAAGTAATTCAATGCACGGAAGGAAACAAATTGGACTCCTGTTTCACTTATTTTATCATAAACGACGTCACAAAACGCGAATTGAGCTTCTGAGAGAAACAAGATTGCCGTCTCAATATTGAAAGCCAGGGCATATCGGCCGTGAGAGGACTGTGACGTAATAACCTGAGTCGTTTGGTCCAAGCGTTCAAAGAAACCGAACTGTTACTCAGTCTGCAATCTGCCTTCATCTGAGCATTAGCCCCTGGTTATGCTCCCCTTCTGATTTGTGTTTTATCTTTTAATGTTTGAATTTTTACTGGATATCGCACAAGGTACAAGTTTTATTTTGTTTACTTATTGGATTTACAGTAGAAATAAAAATTGTGTGGTTTACATCTGCTCTACCAGTCTGTTTATATACAGAAGCCGGTAATTTCAGCTTGGTATGTTTAAATATCCTGGCCAAATACCGTAAACTGAATGTATTGCATTACTACTTCGCCACTTGTAATATAGTTATTAATAACAACATCTGCCATGAGAAGAGCCACAGTATGTAAGGCCATTTTACGCTGTAATGCGGTTTTAAACTAGCATATGATAGTTTTAAATTTACCGTCAATGTTTTATATCTCGTGTAGCCGTACAAGAACACGTCAGTGATTTTAATAAAATGAAGGCAAATAGCACATGCAACCAATTTCTTATCATAGTTCAACTCAATTTATTTTGTCTGATGTGTTAATGGTATTTTAAAGTTTGGGTAAGGAATTTTTTTCTCGAAAATGATATAACAATAACGATATCTGCCATAAAAGCAACAGGATATGAGCAGGGTAACGATACTCTGGAAATTTAAATAAGGGATACCTAAATCAGGGCGTAGTAACGTTTTTTTCCGTTTGGGAACGGGCTGCGTTTTAAATGGGTATATGACAGTAGATTGCACCAAAAATAAATAGATAATTAAATAAATTACGAATTTTATGTGACAAATTGTAATTTGTACACAACGACTATCATAAAACTCCGGTAGGCCTACTTTGTCAATTTACCAAAAATATTCTGACGATGTTGAGTCTTTGCTATAAACTCATTCACAATATCGATCCAGTTAAGGCTAACGCTTTTCTAAGAATACTAGGGTTTACTTACGATTTAGTATAGATATAATTTGTTCGTGTTTTCCAATTTTATCTCTAGTTCTTTAAGCCTTTCATATGTCATGTTGTAAAATGTAGTTATTATTTATGAAAAACGTTGACCCAGAATTACTTTTAGTAATGTGTTAAATTGACGATGTCCTAACAAAGTAGTGTCTTTATTTTTGTGTCATCTTTTTGTTATTGTCGCAGATAAAAATATACAATATTTTTTTTTTATCTTTCTTCCAGCATATCCCATTTCTATTTCTATTTTTTTCCCCTAAGAAAGTGTTACATTACTATTGGGTGTGTTAAAAAAAAAAAAAAGAAAAAACATAAGATTCTCACGAAGGGTAAATTTAAATCAGAGGAAGTAGACTGCATTTTGAATTCTTAAATTAGACGTAACCTACTCCTAGATTTGGAATAACAACATAATTTAAATGGTTATTTGGTAAATTCGTAATCTATTTCGTTCATATAAATACCTATGAAAGTGTTTTGTTCCATATTATCAAATAAAAAGGTCACTCTGAAGAATCTTTGGCAGTTGTAACTATAGGAAATAATTTCACTAACCCCAAAAATTATGCGATAAAGTCAATTATACCTTTAAGTCTTGAATAGGAGTTAGTGATGAATTGTTATCCTCCAGCTCCTCTGAAACCAGAAAATTTATTATAAAAACAATTAATCAGAAGTGATGCATCAATAAAAATATAAAGATTATTAATTCTCCACTGTATATACTGGATATAAGTGTTGAAAGTTTCAACAGAAACTACTGGGTTTGATCCCAGTGGAAGTTGAAAGTATTTTGGTGTTTTGACTAAAATATCAAGATATTTAGGTTGAAAAAAAAAAAAAAAAAAAAAAAAAAAAAAAAAAAAAAAAAAAAAAAAAAAAAAAAAAAAAAAAAACGACATAACTTGATCCCACGGCTTGGAGACCCTATATTCCATAAAACTATTTATAATATTTTTTTTTTTTTTTTTTTTTTTGAGTTTAAAATGTAGATGGTCATTCCTATTTGTTAACCCTCTCAACCTCAACTGCTTTTATTTTTCTCTCTTTCATTTTCAGTAACATTACGTTTCCTATTAATTATATTAGGAAGTCACGACAAAAAGGATTTTAACAACCTACACTTTTCGTTGGTTTGTTAAACAAAAATATAACTTTGGCAAATGAAGTGTTCACTAAGTTTCGGACCTTTTTCCTTCTCTGTTGTAGATGGAGTGATGGTAAATACTATGATTTAAGTCAGAAATGATAAAAGGTTGACAGATCTTTACTACGGTACTGGAAGTAAATAAATCGATAACCAAAAGAAATCTAGAAAACTATTTCTTAAATAATTGAATGAATCGACTTCCATTACTGGAGGGAAGAAAAAAAACCGAAAATTATTATAATTTTTATTTTTATTTTTATGGAAAGCAACTATAGAAACAACTGATTCACCAGCCACACCAATTATCAATTGCTGGAGGAAATTCAAATCAACACAACCGATAATTCAAGTATCGGAAACCTTTAGAGGTTTCTGCACTACTGGTGCTTCCATGATCGTAACAACAGAAGTCATGAAGGATAATGGACAGTTGAAAATGGTATTTTTCTTCTTTTGTGAAGTACAACTCTTTTTAAATCGCGTACTAGAGTTGAAAAGGGGTATGGTAATATATTTTGTGATTTACTTACAGTATTTGTTTTATTATGACTATGTATGAGCGTTAATTTATTTCAAAATATAAAATATAAGTTCATATAAATATATATGCACACACACACACACACACACACACACACACACACATATATATATATATATATATATATATATATATATATATATATATATATATATATATATATATATATATATATATATATATATATATATATATATATATAATTATTTATATTCAGTTAAATATATTAGATTTAACTTACATTTTATACTTGAATTACCGTTACTGATATGTGTTTCATTAAATGTAGGAAGGAGTTTCAACTTTCACGACAATATTTGCATAATTGACTTGACTAAAACACTTTTATTATTGTTATTACTATCTAAGCCACAAGCCTAGTTGGAAAAGCAGTATTATTCAAGGCCAAGCGTTCTAACAAGGAAAATAGGCCAGTAAGGAATTGAAATAATGAAAAACAAGAGAAGTTTCAGAACAATAATAACAATAAAATATATCTCATTTATATACTATAAAAACTTCAAATTAAGAAGAGGAAGAGAACCCAGATAGAATAGTGTGCCCGAGTGTACCCTCAAGCTAGAGATCTCTAACCAAAGACAGTGAAGCCCATGGTACAGAGGCTATGGCACTACCCAAACAATTGTTTGATTTTTGAGTATCCTTCTCCTAGAAGAGCTGCTTACAATAGCTAAGAGTCTCTTCTACCCTTGTCAAGAGGAAAGTAGCCACTGAACAGTTACAGTGCAGAAGTTAACCTCTTGGGAGAAGAAAAATTGTTTGGTTATTTCAGTGTTTTCAAGTGTTTGAGGAAAGAGGAAAATGTGTAAAAATAGGCCAAACTATTCTGTTAATGTGTCGGCAAAGATGAAAATAGCCGTAACCAGACAGAATAATCCAATATAGTACTATCTGGCCAGTTGAACGACACAATAACTCTCTAGCTGTAGTATCTCAACGGGTGGATGGTGCCTTGGCGAACCTGCCAAGAGATATAAGGCTGTGGTATATAGAAGTTGCATGCATTAAAAAAATAATTTAAATTATATATTCTTTAGAGGAAAAGTAAGGAACATAAAAAGAATAAATATAGACATTTCTTTGGCCAACATTAGCTGCTTCTCCGTTCAATGTGCAGTACTTCTCTTTCTTCTTCATCTTTATATGTGTGTATAAATTGTTTAAAGATTTGTATTACTATATGTTGGGATATTAACTTTACCTATTTTGAGCCAAAGATGAGATTATATTCCTAGAAGTATTAGTTTGTGTGCTAATATTATCAAAGGTACATGTCCTAAAAAGGTTTGGTGCTTAAGTGTACATCTATTGGCAAGGTGATTGAATTTAAAAGACTAATTTATTCTCCTAACGTCAGATATGCTATTACTGTCAAATAATATCGTAAGAGTAGAAAAAAAAAAAAAAAATAATAATTAATGGAAAAACTTAATTCATTTTCATACAATTTTTTTGGGCTATTTTGGGTAATATAATGATTTTAAGCCAATGATTACAAGGAATTATCAGCTTTATCCAATGGCACGAAAAGAAAGCCAGATATTAGGATTGAAACCTTTTATTTTTCAAAATCTGGATATATTTGAGAAGATGACCAGAGTCAAATGATGCTAGTTTGATTTAATGAGAGTAACCTATTGTGATTATTTGTACATCTTTTAATTGATATTGAAGTATTTGCACCTGCTTAAAAAACACGAAATTTAATCACAGGTAATGTTGATCAACAGAAGAGGGTGCGTAACATAAGTGCAACAAGCAATACATATACAAATCAAGAAGTACGTTTTCTTTTATATTGCAAAAGCCATCAGACTCCACATCAAAAAATATTTGAATACAACTTGCTAATTTAAACTCTATTATCATCACATTATGTTGTTATCTACGTTTACACTGTCAATCTTATCAACAAAAACTGTTGAATGTAAAAATTCAATCGTTTACTTTATGTGATCCCGTAGAGGCCTATAAATATCCCTGTTTTCTCTAAATATACTTGGTTGCTTAGGAGCTGTCTGTGTATCACTTCCTCCGCCATTCCCACTTTCCACCTCAGCTCTTAGTCTGCCATATGGTTATACAATGTCCACCACTGACCTCGACTGATCTGTCTACAGCAAGGCTCCCGCCCTTCGTCACCAGAGAATTATTTGTCTGGTTTCAGAGGTCCGAGGATCAATTCCATATCAAGGGTTTGAACTATCCAAGCCACATAGACGACTTTACACCAGCTACTGGCAGAAAAAAAACACCTTCTAAGAAATCTTCAAGTGGGTGTCAAATCAAACCTCTTAGAGCCGTACTCACTGTTGCCAGCTGCCCATGTAGCTAAGATTTTACATTCACTCAACAACTATTGGCGGATCAAAAGGTATGAATGGTCCTAAGAGAAATTATTAGTTATGTTCATCATCTGCCAGCTGCAGACAATTTATCTTGCCAGTAGAAACACCCCGTGCCCTTTGTGTACAACACCTGGTGGAACCGGTGCGAGCTACCCTTCAAGATAATAATACCTTGCCCATGAAGGACCTGATGACCAGAGTCAGCACCTTTATGGATAGCCACTTACAAATTGTAAAGAACTTCATCAACAACCTTCCCTCCTGACGAAGAGACAACCCTTCAATGCTGGCTGAAGTGGAGATGAATGCTTCATTACAACAACGCCCACCTCCAGATATGCCTAGGTAATGATGTAGTAACACCCCATATGTATATATCACTGCCACACCCAGCCCTGACTAATGTCTTGACAGTCACTGAAAGATACCGGTCGCCCTCAGTTATGCTCCTACTTCTCCAGATTCTTGTCTGACTATATAAAAAAAAATCTACTCGATGTCAATGCTCAAAAAAACGAAATAACTAGATCATCGGCTGTGGTGGTGATCTACCCAATAAATAGTCTTTTCTTTATGCCTAATTCAAAATTTAATGCGCAATTTCGTAGACTCTAGTACCAGACATTTCTCTCTGTAATGTTCCCGCAGACCCTATTATTCCAAAATTGTAGATTTCCACCTAGTAGCAGTCAGTGGATTCACAATACTTAATTATGGTTAGTAGAATCTAACACTATCCTTTGGTGGCACCAAGTGTAAGTTGAATTTCATCATCGCTGTTGTTACTCTGCCTCTCATCAGTGCAGAACATCTCGCTAATCTTCACCACCTACTTGACTTTGCACATTGATGCTCAGTCAGTGCGAGCTCTTACACGTCCATGCCTTCATCACTTGCTCTGTCTGACCTTTCTCTATATATCAGCAGGCCATTGGGTGCCTACGGACGTCTACTACTTTCTCTTTGTATATCTCAACATCTTACATTCAGAATAACATTTGACAACCACCATCTTTACCAAGCATGGTGTATACCACCTTATTACGATGTTTGAAAGATCGAAACGTTTAGCACCAGATAGTTTTGCACATTTAAATACACATTTGCTAAAATAGAAAGTTAGCCCTCAAAATGCTTCAGCACATGAAAGCAATTGGTGAAGCTGATGATGTTTTTGAGGTGGTAGTGGTCTGGTTCTGTCTGCTAATTAAGACGTCAGTAATCCTGACAAATGCATAGGGATCTAGGGATCTATTCTTTATCAGGACAATGTGAAGTGGTTATTACCATGGGCTTGAGGCCTTTTGACGACAACGCCTGTTAAACCATCAACCTACTGGAAGATAATTATCAGGTGCCCAGGAACCCAGAAGAAATCCCCAAGTCTGCCATCACTAACCACTATGGTACATATACTTTTTTTTTGCTCCTGCTTTGCCTTCGTGAAGCCTAGGCCTCATTTCGACGACTCATTAAGGGCATATTAGGTAACCTTCTCTTTTGTGTATATTACGTAGATGGCAAACTAATATTCTCTTCTGCAATAGAATAGCCTTATAATCTGGTAGAACTACTGTACCTTTGGTGACAAGGCATTGACATTCATGTGTCGTTGCATCACTCCAAGTTTAATATCCAAGAGTTTTTAACAACCCAAATGTTCAGGAATTGTCAGAAGCTAATGTGACTAAAGCTCAGTTTCTCTTTATTATAATGGCATGTGGGGGCCATGCAATGAGTGGAATGATTAAAGCTTAGATCAGGTGTCTAGTCTTAGAAGCGTTGATAAACTCGGGAAAATTGTCGGAACAAGATATTGTAGCAGCTCGTGATATGTTGGAGGAAGCTGAAACAGAATTTGTAATGAAGCAAGGACCAGTTGACCCACAAACTGAAGGCATGAAAGCAGAAAGGGATGTAGAGGCTGAGATTCAACGAATTGCAGTGTAAGAGAATTTGATTAAGCTGAGGATGATGGCCGAACGAGAAGAAAGGGGGAGAGATGATGGGAGGTAAGAGAAGCAGAACGAGAAGAAAGAGAGAGAAGACGGGAAGAAAGAGAGGTAGAACGAGAAGAAATAAAAAGAGAAGAATCCAGAGAGGTCACAAAACATGCGAGGGGAATGGAAGCAAGAGGAATTGCAAGACAAGAAGAAAAAGAGAGAAGACAGGAAGAAAAAGAGATAGAAGAAATGAGACATGCAAGGGAATTAGAAATGTTGAATGCTCATGCAAAGTCGGTAACGCAGACAGATGATCCCTGCTATGCACAATCCCGTGTTTAATATGACGAATGCTCAGAGGTTTATTCCACAATTCACAGGGGAAGCTCCCAGTGAATTCTTTGATTATTTTCAAACGGTCACATCTACAATGGAATGGCCCGAAGATAAATGGTACGTGTTATTGCAGAATGTTCTCATTGGGAAAGGATGCAGTGCTTATCTCTCCTTATCTCAGGACCAGAGGAAGGAAAACCAAGAAGTGTAGAGGAGCGGGCTACAAGTGTATTAGATGACCTCTGAATATTATAATTTAAGATTCCGAAGCTTGGGTAAGGACAAGAAAATGACATTCCAAGATTACGCTTATGAGGTACTATGAAGTTTCAACATATGGATAGACGTGGCTAATTTGAGGGAGAGGTCGGATTTAGAAGAACTGATAGTACTAGAACAATATTTACAAGGAATTCCTGAACATATTTGAACGTACTTGAGAGAGAGAAAGAGAGGCGAGTTAAGATTATAATATTATCAGTCGTAAATTATGAAGTTTCAACCGTCATTCTAACGAAGTATCAAGTATTTGTTGAACTATGGATACCCAGTCAGTAATAACTGCGAACAAGTTCAATAGTTACAGCGGAAGTACCACTGGTACTGTTCCAAATCAGAAGGCGATAGTACCACAGCAACAATCGTTGAATCGTCCTCCTTCAAGTATCGTAAAAGACGTACAGAAGCTTAGTATTGTCTGTTTTAAGTGTGGCAATAGAGGCCATATCAGTAAGAAATGTTGGTCAAACCAACTGAAAGCAGTTACCCAAGTGGCTAAGAGTAATTCAACTTCACAGAATGCGACGACAAGGAAACAATCGTGAAAAAACAAAAAGGAAAAAAAAAACAGCCAACGCTAATACGACGAACAGGACAAACCCAAAAAGCATGGAAGCCTTTAAATGGTATATTTATGAAGGTATGTTAGCACTAATGGACGGGAGTAAGCCGACCCCGGTCAAGATATTGCGGGACACAGGTTATAACCATAATGTCTCTCACGGGAGACTCAGTTATTTTGAAATGAATAGGGGATGAGAGGGGTTACCCCTATTTGCTGTTTGTAACTGTCATGCAAGTTGGTGACAGGCCATTTTGATTTTGCTGTAAAGGATTCATTAGCTGCCGAAGGAATAGAAGTCCTGCTGGGTAATGAGGTTGGTGGAGCGCCGTTTTTGCCTTGTCCCATTGTAACGGAGAAACCATAAAAGTATAGTCCTATGATTGAACTCAAGATGGACTACCCGTATCTGTTTGCTAGTTGTGTGACAACTAGGAGTATGACCAAAAAAGTGGCTGCCAGAGAAGAAAGATAAACCGAAGGAGCGATGAACTTGGAGGATTTGTTTTCGGAAGAGGAGGATTCCCTTGATAGTACACAAGAGGAGAACTCCAGAGAGAGCCCGAGAGAAGAGGAACGACGGACAAGTGGACAAGAAGACAAAGATGAAATGGACCTGGTAGAAATAGAAAATTCAGTGTTAGAATTAGGACAGGTGCGTAGGAAAAGGCTGATAGGATTGCAGTGGAAGGATGCAATGTTAATAGAGTTATTGCACCATGTGGTGGATGAGACAGAGGCACAGCAGTCTCATACCTGTTATTATCTTAAAGACGGGTTGCTAATGAGGAAGCATAGACCAGTTGATATCCCTGGAAATGCCGTGTGGGGGATATTCCGTCAGATATTGATTCCCACACCGTGAGAAGACAGGTGATTGCCATAGCCCACAAGTCTAGACATATGGGAATGAGGAAGATTATGAAACACTTTTTCTGGCGTGGCATGCATAAAGAGCCAGTTTTGCCGTGCGTGTCACGTTTGTCAGATGGCTGGAATGCCAAACAATTACATTAAGAAAGCTCCCTTACGCCCGATGGAAGTACGAGGAGAACCCTTCAGCAACGGACTGATTAAAAAGTTGGCAGAAAATGGGAAGGATCGATAGGAAACAATAGAGAAAAGGCCAGGGATTTTAGGAAAAGAATTGGCTAGATAAGGAAATTTTCCCCAGAAAACCTTAAAACGAGTCTAGAAAAAATGAAGAAAAGGTTTGTTATGAAGAGTACGAACAGACAGTTTGTAGTATGATAAGTGTTGGTCTACTCATCGATAAGGAGATTCCCTCTCACCAACGAGTTCCAAGAACCATTCCGGATTTTGGAGAAGAGTAGTGACCAGACCTACGTTATCGGAATGCCAGGAAAAAGTAAAAGTCAAAGGAAGGACATATTAACTTCAAAACCGATACTACAAGCACCAAATTTCAACAGGAAACTCCTTATTCAAGGTGATGTGTCGAACCATGAGATTGGAGCTGTCCTATTATAAGATGAAAAGGAAAAAAAAATTTAACCTGGTTGTTTTATGTCGTGGAAGCTGAAGAAGCAGCAACTAGAGTACTCGACAATTGAAAAGAAACTGCTGGCGCTGGTCGCAGCGGTAACCAAGTTTGAAATATATGTGAACAGACCACAGACTGAAGAGATGACAATGTACTCGGATCAAAATGATTTAATTTTAGTTAATAAGAAGAAGAATGATAACCAAAGGTTAACTAGGTGGTCAGTATTTTTGCAACCATATTGTATTAATTTAAATCTTATATCAGGTAAAGATATCGTGGCTGCAGATTATTTATCTTGGGCAGAATTGATGGATTCAGGGCCGGAATAAACAATCTTTTTTGGGGAGCAATATTACAAAGCTGGTCTAGTGTAGAGTAAATATTTCATTCATATATTTCATTTGTGTATTTAAGAAGTGTATAGCCAGTTCGTAAGAGGAGCTCCTCTCATGAAGGTTTACAGAAAACTTTCGTCATTTTTTCTTTGTTTTTTTTTTTTTCATTCAAGTCAGTGTATGTAAATTTACATTATTATTAAGAATTAGCTTTTTATTTCTCGTATTTTGTTATGAAATCTTTTGTACACTGTCTAAGTATGATATACAAACCCTACGAGGTATAAATGTGGGCTTATGTAAATTTTTGTTGTTGTTGTTACGAGGTACTGCATCATGTTTGTGAGAGATTACGCAAGTGTTGTATTTCCGCATGTTTAGAATGTTCTCAAAACCCTAGAGTTAGTTTTATCTTTTTTCTTTTTGTTTTGAGGACGGATTTTGGCGGAGCTAGCTAAGAGAGAGTCTCCTTGCTTGTGCATTGGTATTCATCGGATACGTGATTGTTGGCAGCTTTGACTCCACTTGGAACTGCCCCCGAGCTTCTAGACCACATGACGTAGAAAGATCTTGAAGTTCTTAAGCAAGTATATATATATATGCCCTAGGAAGGCAGAGCAACAGAAGAGATCTAGCCTATCCCTTTGTAAGAGCCAATATCCCCTCTGTCTCTCAAGTGCCTTAAGTGTGTGCCCTCTCGAGAGTGAAAAAGTTTTTATCTAGCGTATGTCTTTTGCAGTGTATTCAAACATTGACCACTCCACTGAAAGATATTTCATGAGTATTGCGTTACTTTAGGTACGGGTTTAGTATAATTTTTTAACTGGCCATGTGAGTTTAGGTTAAAACAGTGAAGTGTATTTGTATTGATATCTGGTCAGAAACTTCGAGTGAGCTAAAGACACGAGTTTATCAGTTCATTTTATATAATTTACAATAAGAGTTTAATCATTAGTGTTAAAGTTTTAACTATTTTCATTACATATGAAGGGTAAATATTTTTTTTTCTTTTAGATTTAATTTCCAGTGAGGCCGGTGATTATATAATTTTCAGAGTGTAATATTTTCTTGTCATAGTCTAAGATTTTGTTCCGATTTGATATTTAGAGTGATTCATTTTGGTAATAGTTTTAGGTATTCATTTTGTAAATCTTTTCATAGAATAAATTTATTTTTGTGAGTATTATTTCGATCACCAGCATTTCTTACAGAGCTTTCTGATATCCCTGTTTAAGAATCAAAGTAGGGGATTGTTTTAAATAGTTCTTGATAATAATTACCCAGTTTGTTTTCAGTGTACATAAGAGATCTTTGGATATTCAGTGTTTTTATATATTGCCGTCTGGGAGTCTGGGAGTTATTTAATTCTCTCAGAGCTCGGGTGTTAATTTTTCAAGTGTAACAGGTTTATATAAAAACAAACAGGTGAGTTTGTATCTCGAGAGGTTATGTAATTTGCCAGCCATAATATTTGATATATTTTTTTATGCCAAGACCCGGGAGCATGATAATATTTGTTGGTGCCCGTGCCCATAACCATTATATATATGTGTATATATATATATATATATATATATATATATATATATATATATATATATATATATATATATATATATATATATATATATATATATGTTTATATTATATATATATATATATATATATATATATATATATATATATATATATATATATATATATATATATATATATATATATATATATATATATATATATATATATATATATATGCATTACTTTTACAAACATATATCTAATTCGGTGACTTCTTGGAACAACATTAACTTCTTCACCAACATTTGAGACTAAACACTAATAATATGTTCCCATTAGAGAAAG
>NC_090743.1:90677153-90692153 GCF_036898095.1 Palaemon carinicauda | reverse complement strand
CCCAGGCGAAATCACACAAAGACAAGAGCTTGTCTCCGGCCGGGAATCGAACCCTGGTCGGCAAGCTTATATAGACAGTGACTAACCCACTTGGCCACGAAGAAAGATAAAAGTCAATGACAATTCTACTGTACTTATACCTGTCGAATTCAGGTATTTTGTACTTAGAATTGAAATCAACCCATCTTCACCATCGTAGCTAATTGGTAGTTTGTTACTTGGCATTCAATTAATGATAAATTTTGCACATTTTTACGTGTTTTTCATATTCAAATAAGCCATATATATTTTTGATATATTAATGTCTGGATTCTCTTAACGACCTCGGGATCAGAGCCCCAGGCGAAATCACACAAAGACAAGAGCTTGGCTCCGGCCGGGAATCGAACCCTGGTCGGCAAGCTTATATAGACAGTGACTAACCCACTTGGCCACGAAGAAAGATAAAAGTCAATGACAATTCTACTGTACTTATACCTGTCGAATTCAGGTATTTTGTACTTAGAATTGAAATCAACCCATCTTCACCATCGTAGCTAATTGGTAGTTTGTTACTTGGCATTCAATTAATGATAAATTTTGCACATTTTTACGTGTTTTTCATATTCAAATAAGCCATATATATTTTTGATATATTAATGTCTGGATTCTCTTAACGACCTCGGGATCAGAGCCCCAGGCGAAATCACACAAAGACAAGAGCTTGGCTCCGGCCGGGAATCGAACCCTGGTCAGCAAGCTTATATAGACAGTGACTAACCCACTTGGCCACGAAGAAAGATAAAAGTCAATGACAATTCTACTGTACTTATACCTGTCGAATTCAGGTATTTTGTACTTAGAATTGAAATCAACCCATCTTCACCATCGTAGCTAATTGGTAGTTTGTTACTTGGCATTCAATTAATGATAAATTTTGCACATTTTTACGTGTTTTTCATATTCAAATAAGCCATATATATTTTTGATATATTAATGTCTGGATTCTCTTTGTGCAAAATTTATCATTAATTGAATGCCAAGTAACAAACTACCAATTAGCTACGATGGTGAAGATGGGTTGATTTCAATTCTAAGTACAAAATACCTGAATTCGACAGGTATAAGTACAGTAGAATTGTCATTGACTTTTATCTTTCTTCGTGGCCAAGTGGGTTAGTCACTGTCTATATAAGCTTGCCGACCAGGGTTCGATTCCCGGCCGGAGCCAAGCTCTTGTCTTTGTGTGATTTCGCCTGGGGCTCTGATCCCGAGGTCGTTAAGAGAATCCAGACATTAATATATCAAAAATATATATGGCTTATTTGAATATGAAAAACACGTAAAAATGTGCAAAATTTATCATTAATTGAATGCCAAGTAACAAACTACCAATTAGCTACGATGGTGAAGATGGGTTGATTTCAATTCTAAGTACAAAATACCTGAATTCAACAGGTATAAGTACAGTAGAATTGTCATTGACTTTTATCTTTCTTCGTGGCCAAGTGGGTTAGTCACTGTCTATATAAGCTTGCCGACCAGGGTTCGATTCCCGGCCGGAGCCAAGCTCTTGTCTTTGTGTGATTTCGCCTGGGGCTCTGATCCCGAAGTCGTTAAGAGAATCCAGACATTAATATATCAAAAATATATATGGCTTATTTGAATATGAAAAACACGTAAAAATGTGCAAAATTTATCATTAATTGAATGCCAAGTAACAAACTACCAATTCGCTACGATGGTGAAGATGGGTTGATTTCAATTCTAAGTACAAAATACCTGAATTCGACAGGTATAAGTACAGTAGAATTGTCATTGACTTTTATCTTTCTTCGTGGCCAAGTGGGTTAGTCACTGTCTATATAAGCTTGCCGACCAGGGTTCGATTCCCGGCCGGAGCCAAGCTCTTGTCTTTGTGTGATTTCGCCTGGGGCTCTGATCCCGAGGTCGTTAAGAGAATCCAGACATTAATATGTCAAAAATATATATGGCTTATTTGAATATGAAAAACATGTAAAAATGTGCAAAATTTATCATTAATTGAATGCCAAGTAACAAACTACCAATTAGCTACGATGGTGAAGATGGGTTGATTTCAATTCTAAGTACAAAATACCTGAATTCGAGAGGTATAAGTACAGTAGAATTGTCATTGACTTTTATATTTCTTCGTGGCCAAGTGGGTTAGTCACTGTCTATATAAGCTTGCCGACCAGGGTTCGATTTCCGGCCGGAGCCAAGCTCTTGTCTTTGTGTGATTTCGCCTGGGGCTCTGATCCCGAGGTCGTTAAGAGAATCCAGACATTAATATATCAAAAATATATATGGCTTATTTGAATATGAAAAACACGTAAAAATGTGCAAAATTTATCATTAATTGAATGCCAAGTAACAAACTACCAATTAGCTACGATGGTGAAGATGGGTTGATTTCAATTCTAAGTACAAAATACCTGAATTCGACAGGTATAAGTACAGTAGAATTGTCATTGACTTTTATCTTTCTTCGTGGCCAAGTGGGTTAGTCACTGTCTATATAAGCTTGCCGACCAGGGTTCGATTCCCGGCCGGAGCCAAGCTCTTGTCTTTGTGTGATTTCGCCTGGGGCTCTGATCCCGAGGTCGTTAAGAGAATCCAGACATTAATATATCAAAAATATATATGGCTTATTTGAATATGAAAAACACGTAAAAATGTGCAAAATTTATCATATATATATATATATATATGTGTGTGTGTGTATATATAAAGATTTCGCTAGTCGTGTCTTGTTTGAGCTTTTAAATCAATACTTCTCCATTCATCACTTCCTGCTTCATGCTTCATAGTCCTCAGCCATGTAGGCCTTGGTCTTCCAAGAATTTTAGTACCTTGTGGAGCCTTGTTGAAAGTTTGGAGAAGTAATCTCTCGGGGATTGAGAGGACCTTACCAAAACCATCTTCATCTGCCATTCACCATGATATGATCCACATATGGCACACGAGTAATATCTCTTATAGTTTCATTTCAAATCCTGTCCTGCCATTCAACACCTGATATTCTTTTAAGGGCTTTATTCTAAAATCTAGAAAGTCTGATGGAGATTGTTTCATTTCATTGTCATACTATGATTCATGCCCATATAGTAACAGCGGTCTCACTAAACTGATATATAGCCTTATTCTTAATATGTAGTTTCAGGCGATTTGATTTCCAAGTTTTACTTAACCTAGCCATTGTCAAACTAGCTTTTTTCATTCTTTCATTAAACCCCAATTCTAAATATCCTGTTTTGGAGATCATAGTTCCTAAACATTCAAATGATTCCACAGCATTAATGCTTTCTCCTCCCGATGATATTTCATTTTCCATTACATATTCCGTTATCATTGTCTCTGTCTATTTTCAATTTATCTTGAGCCTAATCTCATGTAATATTTCTGGCAAGCAAGCTTTGCAAGTCCTTTGGTGTTCTTCTGACAAGGACAACATCATCAGCATTTTCTAGGTCAGTGAAATTCCTCTTACCAATCCAGTCCAATCCTTCTCCACCATTCCCAACGGTTTTATGCATTACAAAATATATAAGGAGGATAAAAAACATAGGTGACAACACATTCTCTTGTAGTACTCCACTGTTATCTGCAAATTCATTTGATAGGACTCCACTAACATCAACTTTGCTATTGCACTGCTCATCGACAGACTTAAAAAAATTTAAATATTCAAGAGGAACTCAATAATGACACCGGGCTATCCACAAATTGACCAGTGCACACATACAAAGGCTTTTTCATAGTCCACAAATACCATGAAAAGTAGATTTCTTTATACTACACAAGGTTGTACCACATATCTTGAAATAAAAATTTTGGTCAGTACAACTACATTTTTTAATTCCTGCGTGTTCATCTCCAGCTTTTCATCAATCTTTCTCTGTGCTGTCCTTAGAAAGAGCATACTTTATATTTTCATTAAAACTGGTGTTAGTGTGATGCCTCTGTAATTACTGCAATAATTCAGATCTCCTCTTTTTGGCAGTCTCACCAACACTCCTAGCTTACATTCATCAGGTTCTGCTTCGTCACGCCATATTCTACAAAATAATCTTGTAAGTACTCTGGAAGTCACTTCATTTTAAGCCAATATCATCATGGCAGTTATTCAATCGTATACATGGGCTTTTCAATGATAGCTTTGACTTCAAACACACTGAATTAATTCATGGGCACATCAAAATCTTCTTCAGCTTTAGGTGTATTAATCAAATTAGTCTCGTTCATATCTCATATTCATAATCTCACTAAAGTGTTCCATATAACATTCCCTTTCTTCATCTTTTGTTGTTATAACAGATCCATATCTCTTTTTTGATTGGTATATGCTTCTTCTTCTTTTACCCTATAGAGATTTCAATAATAACTTTGTGAGCAATTCTTACACCATAGCCACTACATGAATTCATAGCTTTATCAGCTTCATCTGCTTTCCTGTCTAAATAATCGCTCACAGTCATTCCTTGCTTTTCTTTTGACTTCACTGTCAATACTGGAATACTTAGTATGCTCTAACTTGTAATTTTAAATACGTCCTCGAAAACTTTCAGCAATCAATTTTTGTCTCTGTCTCCTTTTTATATTATCCCAAGTCTTATTTGATATTCATGGTTTTTTCCTGTCAACTTCATGTCTCAAAACGTTCCTACTAAAAGACTAATATATGGTCTTAATTACACACCATTCTTCATTATTTGTCTGCTCTTCGTCTCCTAAAGTGTCTAAGTGTGCAAATCGATTCCTATATTCAGTTGCAAAGGTTTCTCAGTGATCTTTTTCTAAGACCTTAGTTGTATGAAACCTAGGTTATCTTTCTACATTTCTGTTGGGTGCTTTCAGTATTATTATAAGTATGGCAATAGGGAGCTGGTGATAGCTACCAATATATGGACCGCTATAGATTATTACATTTCTCAGAGTCCACGTTTTCTCTTTTTTAATGGCTATGTGATCTATTTGATTTTTGTATTTGCCACATGCCGAAGTCCTTGCATATTTGTGGATGTCCTTGTGCTGGAAAAGAATACTTCTAGTTACAATATTGTTTGTTGAACAAAAACATTATAAAGTATGACCCCATTTTCATTTGCAACTTCATCAAGACCCAAAAAATCCATCACATTCTCTATAGCTTGATTATTCCTTTAAATTTTAGCATTAAAATCACCTATCACAATTTTTATATCTATCTCTGGGATCTTTCATTTCTTCAGAGGAATCATTTGATGGTGCATAACAAACTATAATGCTTATATTGTACCACTTTGACTTAGATTTTGCAAGTAATGATCTACTATTTACAGATTTCCATTCTGTAAATGCCTTTTTGCTCCTGGTGTCATCATCATCCCCACCCCTTCTCTTCAAACTCCATAAGTTCTTCCTGAGTAGAGGTATATGTGTAATAAATGAAATAGTTAATTATTACATGTTTAAAACACATGACGTAATATGTCATTGTGGATGAAGATGCTAGCGTGAGATTTGCTGTAGTCATATAAAATCATAAACAGGATGTACTTTGTAGCCTCGGCAATGTAACATTTTTCTGAAACTCAACACAAATGCATAGCGTGTGAAAGATTGTGTCGTCACCTGATGCAGTTGTCTTCCGAGAAAGAATGTAAAGTTTCCATATTGTGTTTAAATGCTAAGACAACTAAGCATACGCTATCTGTGATATCGATAATTTAAGCAGTTCATATCTATACTTCACCTGAATTGGTCATCCGACCAAACCAGCTCCACTCTGTGATGGAGATTTTTAACACTGTTGTTTTTAGAGAGTAAATACTTTTTAAAGTTACTAAGATGAACTTCATTTTCAAGACTTAACATCTTAAACAACACATACTCAATGTGTGCTTATAAAAGTAGCACACTAATAAATGGTGGCAGCGGTTAAACACTAAGAATAAGAGAAAGATCTTCAAGTATTTAATAATAAACTCTAAGAATTACAGGAAGATCTTCAAGAAATAAAAAATACAGCTGTAAAAACCAGAGAAAGATCTTCAAGAAATCAACGTTAATGAATCTACAATTTTGACTAAGTAACATAGTCCATCAAAATCTACAACATTTAATGAATGTTATACATACAAACTGATGAACTGGATCTTCAATCAACAACCTTAGAAACCCAAGGACTGACGTTCAACGTTTACAAAACATATCCAGGAAGCACTACATTCAACGGAAACTCGAACGATACATCGCTAACAAACATCAAGAGAGAGAATGTAACGACATCACACAGAACCATATATAAGCTAAGTACAATTTTTTAAATTCATTCCAGTTTGGGCAGTGAAGTGTAGTTATCACGAGTTGTTAGTCGATTATTACTGGGGTGAGTGGTTTGCTAATCTTTTATTTTCCTTTCATTAAAGGAAACTGTGTTCAACTCCGAATTCTCATCTAGAATTTTTTCTCTCTTTGTGCTAATTCCTTTTTTTTTCAGAAATTTATAGGAAATATCTTTGTGTTCGGTTTTCTTTCAGAAATTCTCGGGAAAAGTCTTAGGATTAGTAACATTGTTTTGGGGAATTTTACTATAATCTTTTTCAGTGGGTACTTATGCGTTTCCGCAGTGGACGTCTGTATTCATATAGATATTTTGATAGAATTGCAAGGGGTCGAAGAGATAGGAAAAGAAATACAGCAGTCATGACGCCCCCTGTGAGCCCCACCCCTGGACCTAGTGGCATAGGACAGACTATTCCTCTCCCAATTGTGACGCTTGTAAATGCCAGGTCTGCAATCCTTCCTTTTCAGGGTCGAGTCAATGGGTTCTTGCCTCAAAAAGTGGAGTCATGGATTTCATCCGTCGATGCCCATGTAAATGCCAAACAAATCGTAAACCCTTTTTTACAATTACAAGAAGCTAAAAGTTTTATAGATTTTTTTAAGGGGGATGCGAGTGCGTATTTAAGAGGTGTTTCATTTCAAGAAGCTGTTACCTGGGATGATTTCAAAGTTAGGTTACGCGCGGTCTATGGGGGTGAAGAAGCCTTGGATGTAGTATTAAGGTTAAGAAATACACTTAATCAAGCCACTATGAATCGGCTTAATGTTATTGAGAGAGCAGCTCTCATAGCTGATAGGCTTAATGAATATCAGGATATTTTAGGTAATTCCACTTGGGTTACTAGAGATAACATCTCCGTGAAAGATTTTTTACGATTAATGTATTTAACTTGCATGACACTTATGTTGCCTGAAGCTTTAGTGCGGTGTTTTAATAAAAAGTTAACGCCTGCAAGTACGGAATTGGATGTATATAAACAGATAAAAAAACCCATGTCTAAGTGTCCGGATCTCGATCCCATGTTAACTCAAGTTTTTGAAAAGAATGAAACAAAGCCACAAACAGTGAACGTAGTTAATAATAGTCAAGTAGCGGGAATGACGTGTTATAATTGCAAACGTCAAGGTCACTTAAGCGCGGACTGCAGAATGAAATTCTGCTCGATTCATAATAGTTTGACTCATTCATACAATCAGTGTTACTCGCGTAAGACACAACAGAATCCCAGAAATACACAGTCAATTCCACAGTCAGTTCCATATGGAAATAAAAAAAAAAATCCTCATTTTAACAAATAAGAAGAAACAAACAAATGTCAATGCAGTTCAGAGTCCGAAGCAAACAAACACTTCTTTGAATATCGCTGAGCCTGGGTCGTCAAACCAGACCTCGTAAGGTCAGACTAATTTTCAGAATGTGCAGAGCAAAGCAAATACCACATAGTTAACTCCAGTGGGGAAGAGAGTGATGTTGGGTCAAGGTCATTCATGTCAACATCAATAGTATAGAATAATCAATTTAATGTTTTATCAGATAATTATGAGGCAATAGATTTTCCTATGAAACACACGGCCGAATTAAGTAAAACAGTGCATGCTCCCATAGATTTGCAACGAATTCATACAATAATAAGCCAAAATGAGTTACGACCAACCTTATATGCTGTAAATTTAGAACACAAATCCTTTACGTTATTTTTTGACTCTGGTAGTCCACGTAATATCATGGATTTGAAGACACATCATTTGTTGTTTTCGAACTTTCCGATTGAAAAATCTGGAGTTAGACTCTCGGGTATAGGAAATAATGAATTGAATGTCATAGGCATAACTCATGTTCAATTCAAAGTCGGTAAACGCACGTTTGCCGATACATTTGTTGTTGTACAAAACATTGATATGTATCCAGCTGTAATTATAGGATACCCATCTATGGGAAATCAAAACATTATCTTAGCCCCTGCCAAGCACGGCGTGTATATCAAAGGGAAATTCTATAAGTCTTCTGATACCTTAAAATCAGTTTTGGATAAAAAGGAGACGACAAATGTAACCGTAACGTACGTTGAAGAACCAATAACTTGTCTCACTAATAAAGAAATAATATACGCGACCCAGCAGAATTCTCGTTCACCCGTAATATCATCTTGCACGCAATCTATCGAGCCAAACGTACCTTCGAATTTAATAGTGCAAATAAAGAAAACATTACCCGGATCTGAAATAATAATCCTTTCCGACACTTTGAAAACTAACGGATTGTCTGTCACACAAGCTATTTATACAGTAGGCTCACATCAACGATGTAATATTGAAGTCTGTAATCATTTAAATAACACTTTAGTAATTCACAAAAATCAACATATCTTGGATGTAGAAGTTTATAAACATCGTATTCTTACCGTTGCTGAAATCAATCACTCTCAATCAATTGCGGATGAATCCCTTTTGCAATAAATTAAAAATAAAATCAATAAAGACATTCAAGACGAAGAAATTCAGCAGAAAATTTTTGGACTTTTAACTAAATATCATGATGTTTTTTCCACTACGGATGGATCCTTAGGAAAAACAGATGTGATCGAGCATCAAATAAGGTTAAAGGACAAGCAGAGAATTATCTATGTACCCTCGTACAGACTCCCTATGAAATTCCAGAATGAAATAAATGATGAAGTAGATAAAATGCTAGAAGAAGGAGTCATTAGGAAATCAAACAGCCCTTATAATTTTCCTTTAATAGTTGTACCGAAAAAAGATCGAACATGGCGTATCTGCGTCGACTTCCGTCGTCTACATGAGGAGACGATCCCTGATCGATTCCCAGTGACTTGTACTGACAATACTTTGTCTTTGTTAGGTCAGAATAAATATTTTACCACTTAAAGGCTTTCTTACTTAAAGGCTTTCACCAGATATCATTAGCAGAAGATAGTATCCCATGCACAGCCTTCAGCACAGCCAGGGGACATTATGAATTTTTACGGATGCCTTTTGGTTTACGTTGTGCTCCTATAACCTTTACAAGAATGATTAACATAGTGTTTGGAGACTTGTTACGGGATATATTGCAAGCCTATATGGATGATCTTGTAATCTTTTCCAACACCTTAGAAGAACATCTACGTATGTTGGAACTAGTACTACAGAGATTAAGACAACATAACTTAAGGGTAAAGATTAGTAAGTGTGAATTTTTCAAAACTGAGTTAATATATTTGGGTTTCATGGTGTCAAGCCAAGGTCTTAAAGTAGTCCATGATAAGGTGTCGGCTGTACGTAATTTTCCCATACCTACTAATGTCAAGGGAATACAGCAATTTCTGGGTTGTAGTGGATATTACAGGCGTTTTATATGCAACTATTCAATAATAGCCGCTCCTTTAACTGATCTTACGAAGTAGGGCGTAGATTTCATATGGTCTGAGCATCATCAACAGGCGTTTAATACCTTGAAAGATAAACTGTGTAGTTCTCCTATCTTAAAATTTCCTGACTTCGGTAAAGAATTCTTCATTGCAACAGACGCCTCAGACTTAGGATTAGGAGGGGTAGTGCTTCAGCTATATGATAAACAATTTTTCCCGATAGATTTTTATTCTCGAAAATTGAGAATTTCCGAAAGTAAGTATGCAGTAATAGACAAGGAAGGGCTAGCTATTGTTAATTCACTAGTGCATTTTAAGTTCATAATTTACGGTTATCCCGTTAAGGTTCTTACTGACCATAAACCACTAACTGACTTCTTTAAAAGCTTCAACCACAGCCCTAAACGAACTCGGTGGCATTTGATCATTCAAGATTTTGGCGCAAGAATCGGATATTTACCTGGGAAAGCAAATATCATTACGGGTGCATTATCACGCAACCCCGTGTCATCTTGTATGGAGCCTTTAGCTGAATTAATAGATATATCAACATCCATGCCTATTGTTAAAACGATATCTGAACAAGAAGATTTAGGCTGGAGCGCTGAATTATCACAGACTGAGCAAAGAAAAGATCAGAAAATAGAAACAATTATAAATGCTTTGAAAGGCAATCATAAGGAAAAGGAATATATAAAGTATAAGCAGCTGAATTATTTAATCAAAGATGATATTCTGTGTAGGACTGTGACAAGGAAAACCCGCAATACACCACATGTAACTAACGACCAGGTAGTAGTACCAATTTCCCTTATTTCCACTATCCTAAATTGGTTGCATTCAATTCCATTACATGGACACCCGGGGTTCTCATTAATTTCACAGAAAGCCAAATCATTGTTTTATTGGCATACAATGCTTACAGATATAAAAAGACACATAGCTAATTGTCGCACATGTCAGGAAAACAAAGGGCATACGAAAACACCTGTCAGCCTAGGGGCTTATCCCGTGCCCAATCAACCCTTTGAAAGAATACATTTAGATTTGTTAACAGGATTTTACGAGTTAGACAGAGGAAATAAGCACCTCTTAGTAATTATAGATGGTTTACCTCGATATACAGAACTAATAGTACTTAAAACTAAAACTGCGATTTAATGCGCTAGGAAGTTTTACGAGTGTTACATTTGTAAACATGGAATTCCACACATGATAATCTCAGACTCGGGTGGTGAATTTAATAATCACTTTCTTACCTCATTGTGTGAATTCCTTCGCATAAAGAAAATAAATACATGATATATCACCCAGAGTCGAATGGACTAGTGGAAAGAGCAAATAGAAAAGTTTTAAATATATTAAGAGTAACACTAGGGGGATCAGACCCCAACTGGGATATTGCAATACCGGCGGCACTGAGTACTCTGAATCATTCATATCATATATCAATTAAAATGTAACCGCATGAAGCATTGTATGGTACCCCAGTTAGAACGCCTTTCCATGTATTAACGCCTACAACTAATTTATCAAATCCTTTAAAAGAATGTATAAAGCAAGCAAAAGTCGATATGATATCCTTCGAAAGAGTTTAGAAGAAACACAAATCATAATGAAAAGGAATCATGATAAAATAGCGAAGCCAACTAAAACATATAACGTGGGTGATAACGTGTATATACAAATCAATATGCGTAAAGGACTCAATTATAAATTAACACCTAAGTTTGAAAGCCCATTTAACATTTTGGAAACATTAACGGCCAATAGGTTTAGAGTTCAAAACGTATCCTAACCCACGGATGAGAGAATAGTGCCATTGGCTCACATAAGAAATAAAAGAAAAATAGAATAGAAAAAGAGAGGGAAAGAAATGAGGGAAAAAAATTTATTTTATGTGATTAAAAGTTTTCTTCTTAATACAGGAGTAATTACATATATTTTTCTCATTACAGGTTTCCAAGATGAATTTTTTGTTGTTGGGAGTGATATTGTTCGCTCAGACATTTTTCTCGTGTGGGATGAGCTCTAAAACTAAAAGTATAGATTTTAAATATGGCACTATAGTTGAAAGAAAAGAAGACGTTTTTATTACATCGAGCAACGTAGTTGTAGAAGTGAATATGCAAGCAATTTTTCTTCCAGAGTATGATGTCACTAGCTTAAAAACCGCCATTTCAAGGTTTTCTGTCTCATTGGATGAGTTGCATAGAAGACATTTTCATTTGACTACAGAGAGTTTACTTGGTTTACTTGGATCGACATTAAAAGTTGCAGAGATGCTATCTGATGACTTGAAAAATAAGACTTACGAGACAGAATCTTTGGCTTATGACCTTTTGATGTGGACTGTAGGACACGAACATAAAGAAAGACGAAATCTGTTAATTATGCTGCATTAAACATCTTTGGGTCTATTGCAAGTTTAGGTTTAGGATTTTCCAATCGTCTTAAGATTAGTAATCAAAATAAGAAAATTGAGTTCTTGACTCATGAAGATGAATTGATTATGTCAGAACTAAGGAATCAGTTAGTTTTGATCAATCAAATTATGGATTTAGTAAATGAACATTCAAATAATATCATTGAGATTATGGAAGTACAGGATTTGTTGGCAACGTTAACGTATCATGATTCAAAGATAGATCACATACATAACAGAATTGCACATTTCATTGAGAAATCCAAGGATTATGTAGAAGCTATCACGTTAGCAACTAAAGGTGTACTGTCGCCCCATTTGTTGCCTATAAATTACTTAAAGTTAGTTCTGGAGAACGGAAGGGATAAACTAGGCTATGTTCCTTTGTTAAGCGAATGTAGGATAGAATTTTATTACAGCCTAATTACAGTAAGCGTTGAAAATAACAAGATTAGGATTACAATTCCCTTTGATTCTTCTGATGCCTGGCAATCTTACAGGATATCACCATTTCCGACTTTCATGACGAATCACTCAAATCCAGTAATATCCAGTTTGACAGGACACGTATTGATTTCCCCAGACAAGGAAACATATACGGTCATTAAAGACTTAAATCAATTAACTCACTGTTCAGATGCAATGGATAGAAAAATATGTACAGCTGACTCGATTTGAATTCCATAAAAACTCAATGGATTCATGCGAGTTAGGTATAGTGCTAGACGACGCTCTCTCCCATACAAGTGAAAATTGTCTGGATAAGCTTTATCCCTTTGACAATAATGAGTTCAATTGCAGATTAAACAATGGCTCGTGGATACGATACGACAAGGATGGCTTCAATGTATCATGCCCGGACGGATCCACGTCATTTGCACACATCTTTGTTGCAGCATATGGTTATATCGGGACTTCCCCTAATTCCATGGTGACCGGGCTAAGGACACTCATCAGAGAACGAGCCTACTTTGCGAACTTCACGTGGACGTCTACAATGCCAGCACTACCTCTTCCGTACAACAAACAGGTTGCCAAGCGGTTGATGAAATTGACCGAGATGGACCACCTGTCACCGACTTATAAGGAATCTCTTCACCCCATACTACTAACAGGATTAAGTGTTACGGTGATGATATTTATCGCCCTGAACATTCTTGTTTGGCGTAGGTTACGGAACAGTTGGAAGCTAAAACAGAACGTTTCGCGATGTCCAGACAAAACTCCTTATTTAATTCAGTTTAAAGCCGTTTGAATTGGCCACCTCATTCGCTAAAGGAGTAAAATGCTCTGGAAAGTGTGTTTGTACGAAAAGCTGTTAGTACGCTAGTAATATGTAATTGAAGAAATTATCTACATTGCATTGTTAAAAATACATTTAAAAAAAAAAAAAGCATTTAAAAAAATATAAATTAGTTTTTCTCTCGGCATCTAATAAAATATATAAGCCAGAATGTTAAAAGAAAAGAGAAAAAAATATAAAAATAACAGAATCTATGGGCATCTAATAAAATATATCAGCCCTATATATATATATATATATATATATATATATATATATATATATATATATATATATATATATATATATATATATATATATATATATATATATATATATATATATATATATATATATATATATATATATATATATATATGTGTGTGTGTGTGTGTGTGTGTGTGTGTACGAAACCGTGGTACGTGTACGTACCAGGAATTCGTGTTTGTGCACTAAAATTTAATTTTTACCAAGGTAACAAATATTTTTATTAGTTACCGTATTGTGTTAATCTATGTTTCTGACAAAGGTAACAATTATTCTTTAACAAGTTACCGAATCATATGTATATCAGTATTTTTTTTTGGTACCAGATAATCATTTGCTAGCAATGTACCATATATATGATCTGTATTTATCATGCATTTTTTTTCTTTTCTTTGGTAATATCTTTTCATATGCATTATTGTTATTATTTTTTTTGATGTGCCTATTTGGACATTCGTCCTCATTTGCTTATGGCTAAAGTTAAACAAAGAATGATACATATATCCAGTCACACCTAGTAAACATATTTTGGCTTGTTGTTAAATTTTTTTGAAAAAATTGAGATAGCTGGCTGAGCTAATGTAATAAATCATACATACATATACCCAGGCACTTCCCCCATTTTTGGGGGGTAGCCGACACCAACAATGAAACCAAACAAAAAAGGGGACCTCTACTCTCTACGTTCCTTCAGCCTAACCAGGGACTCAACCGAGTTCAGCTGGTACTGCTAGGGTGCCACAGCCCAACCTCCCACATTTCCACCACAGACGAAACTTCATAATGCTGAATCCCCTACTGCTGCTACCTTCGCGGTCATCTAAGGCACCGGAGGAAGCAGCAGGGCCTACTGGAACTGCGTCACAATCGCTCTCCATTCATTCCTATTTCTAGCACGCTCTCTTGCCTCTCTCACATCTATCCTCCTATCACCCAGAGCTTTCTTCACACCATCCATCCACCCAAACCTTGGCCTTCCTCTTTTACTTCTCCCATCAACTCTTGCATTCATCACCTTCTTTAGCAGACAACCATTTTCCATTCTCTCAACATGGCCAAACCACCTCAACACATTCATATCCACTCTAGCCGCTAACTCATTTCTTACACCCGTTCTCACCCTCACCACTTCGTTCCTAACCCTATCTACTCGAAATACACCAGCCATACTCCTTAGACACTTCATCTCAAACACATTCAATTTCTGTCTCTCCGTCACTTTCATTCCCCACAACTCCGATCCATACATCACAGTTGGTACAATCACTTTCTCATATAGAACTCTCTTTACATTCATGCCAAACACTCTATTTTTTACTACTCCCTTAACT
>NC_090743.1:90647153-90669653 GCF_036898095.1 Palaemon carinicauda | reverse complement strand
GATAGAATTGCAGGATTGACAATCAAACTAAATAAAAGTATGCACCAACAACATCCATTACAGTTCTAGAGATATCCTAAAAAAGAATAAACCTTAAGACTATTTGCATTTGTTTTGGGCGAATAGGGAAATTTGGAGTAGGTCCGAGAAATGACAGACGAGACATCCTTGTAAAATTTTATTTAAAAAATGTACAAATCATTAACACCTTTTATTCTCAGTTAAAAAGCTAATTTACTTAGAGAAGTAAATCTTTAACCAATTAAAGTTAAGTGACCATAGTATTGTGAGAAGTAAAATTTGTCCAGAGAAAAAGGTAATTTTAAGGAAGAAAAACTGTGCTGTAATAAGAGAGAAGTACGATGAATTTAGTTTAGCAATGCAAAATAGGTCCTCCTAGCTAATCGACGAAAGGGAAGGAAACGAAGAGGAAATGAATAGTAATTTAACCAAATTTGTTTTGTAGTCAGCACAAGAGCTAGGGGGAAAATTCTCTTAACAAGATAAAGGAAAATTATCAGAAAACACAAAAATCAAATAAAGAAAAGATTGAAAATGAGGGTAAAATCTAAGCTAGATGAAATTTAACTAGCAAAAACCATAAAAAACTAAAAGCATGACATTCCTAAACATAATCAGACCAAAATTAAGAAAAGGCCAAAAGAAAGGAAAAATCAACAAATTGATGGAAATGGGAAAATGTTCCACAATACAGATGGAGTGATTTATTTACAATGTTATACAATGGTGATATAAGAAATATATTCACTAATAGAAATAAAGAAAAATCTGATCCGGTACCGAAGGTAACAGTAGAAGGATAGAAAGCATTAAGAGGCATGAAAAGAGGTAAAGCAGGAGAAGATGGTCCAACAAATCATTTGATAATAGATGGAGGAGATATCATGGTGATAAATTTCGCTGAACTTCACACAAAATGTTCGCAAGACTGCTTTAGCCTTCAACTTAGAAAAAATATCATTATATTATTTCACTAAAAAGGATATACAAAAGACCTAATAAAATACCACTCAATAAGTTTACTCTTATAAATATATGAAATATTTACAATGATGATATTAGGCAAAACGGTAAGAAAGCCACGGAAGCTAAGAGAGCAGGCAGGTTTCAGAAGTAGATATTGAACAACTTACCAGATCCATGTAATTAACCAGCTAATGAAAAAATTGAGTCTAACACACCACTATATATGGCATTTAAAGACTATGAGAAAGCTGTTGGCATTTAAAGACTTTGAAAAAGGCTTTTGGCATTTCAAGACTATGAGAAAACTTTTGGCTTCCAAAAAAAACAATGAAATCTCTTTTTATTCTGTCAAAACTTTAGCAGTAATGAAAGTCCCTCAAAGACGAGGTAATTATACATATGTTACAACTCTTGAAAATATCTGTTCGAGTTGTGAGAAAATTCCACTTGACTAAAGGAGTTAGACAAGGAGACCCTATCTCTCTTCACTTATACACAAGGTTCCTGGAAGAGCTTTTTAAGAATGTGGATTTGGAAAATATAGAAATTATTATGAATGGGAAATACCTAAAAATCTTAAGAATCCCAGATGACTTAGTTCTATTTAATGAATCAGGGAAGGAATTGCAACAGATGATAGAACTTTTGAACAGAAAAAGCAAAAATGTAGTACTAAAAATGAATATGAGCAAAACTAAGATGACATTCAATGAAAATACTGATAGACAACTAATAAGGTAAGGATGAACCTCTACAGACTTTTAATAATCATAAGCACTTAGGGCAGACAGAAATGTGTTACCCCAGGACATGACACCAAAATTAAAGGAAGGATGAGCATGGGATGGAGAGCTTTTGGTAAACAAAAGAGATAATGATAAGTAAAATGCATTTTTCTCTAAAAAGGAAACAATTAGATTGTCCTACTTGTGCATCAGAAACTTAGAGCCTTAATAAAACCATAGAACATAAGCTAGTTACAACTCAAAGAACTGTGGAAAGAATAATGATATGAATAACACGAAGAGGCAGAAATAGAGCTACATGGCTACGAGAGCAAACTAGAGGAAATTCTAACAACATGTAGGAAAATGAAATGGACATGGGCAGGACATAAAATAAGAAAGACACGTGACATATGGGCTAAAGAGGATAACAGAAAGGGTTCTTATAGATTGCAAAAGAACCAAGAGAGAGAAGAGAAGGCAGTTGATTCACGAGCTCAGAAAATTTTCTGTTATATATATGTGTATATATACTGTATATATATATATATATATATATATATATATATATATATATATATATATATATATATATATATATATATACGTATATATATATATATATATATATATATATATATATATATATATATATATATATATATATATATATATATATATACGTATATATAATGATAAATATAAATATATATATATATATATATATATATATATATATATATATATATATATATATATATATATATATATATATATATATATATATATATATATATATATATATATATATATATATATATATATATATATATATATATATATATATATATATGTGTGTACAATTATGTGCATACACACACACACACACACACACACACACATATATATATATATATATATATATATATATATATATATATATATATATATATATCTATATATATATGTATATATATATATATATATATATATATATATATATATATATATATATATATATATACATATATATATAGATATCTATATATATATATATATATATATATATATATATATATATATATATATATATATATATATATATATATATATATATATATAGATATATATATATATATATATATATATATATATATATATATATATATATATATATATATATATATACAGTAAATATATATATATATATATATATATATATATATATATATATATATATATATATATATATATATATATATATATATATATATATATATATATATATATATTAGCATGGAATCTTCAATCCGACAAACCTAAAAATGAAAAAGTAAACGTAATTTTTATAATTCGCTTTCGGACGACTTCCCCAGTACCTTTACAGGCTGACACACTGCTTAGCATCTTCTGAACAACATAAGTATGTATTTATGATACTTGTCTGGCCTAAGTGCGACGCACTCTCCTGTCTTTGTTTCAAGTCCTGAAGCCAAATATTGGAGTAAAGCAGTTTCATTTGCTCGTACATCGTCGTGAGATACAAAATAGAGAGTTATGGGGGTATGGGTGTTGCTTAAGTTATCCTAATATACATGAAACACCAATGCTCGGCACAAGTAATTCAATGCACGGAAGGAAACAAATTGGACTCCTGTTTGACTAATTTTATCATAAACGAAGTTTTAAAAAGCAAATTAAGCTTCTGAGAGAAACAAGATTGCCATCTCAATATTGAAAGCCTGGTCATACTGGCCGCGTGAGGAGTGTGACATAATAACCTGAGTCGGTTGGTCCAAGCGTTCAAAGAAACCGAACTAATACTTAGTTTGTAATCTGCCTTCATCTGAGCATGAGGCCCTGGCGATGCTTCCCTTGTGATTTGTGTTTTATCATTTAATGTTGGATTTTATCATACAAGGTAAGAATTTTACTTTGTTTACTTAATGGGTTTACAGTAGAAATAAAATTGTGTGGTTTACATCTGTTTGACCAGTCTGTTTATATACAGAAGCCGGTAATTCCAGCTTGGTATGTTTATATATCTTTGGCAAATACTGTAAACTAAATGTATTGTATTACTACTTCACTTGTAATATAGTCATTAATAACATCTGCCATGAAAGCAACAGGATGTGAGGCAAATTTACACTACAATGCGGTTTTAAACTGGGATGTGAAACAGTTTTAAATTTATCGTCACTGTTTTGTATTTCGTGTAGCCGTACGGGAACATGTCAGTGATTTTTGTGATATGAAGGAAAATAGCACATGCAACCAATTTCTTATTATAGTTCAACTCAGTTTATTTTGTTTGATGGGTTAATAGTATTTTAAAGTTTGGTAAGGAATGTTTTCTTTTTTCGAAAATTACGTAACAATAACGATATCTGCCACAAAAGCAACTGGACGTGAGCAGGGTAACAAGACTAAATTTAAATAAGGGACACCTAAATAAAGGCCGTAGGTACGTTTTTTTCCGTTTGGGGACGGGTGGCGTTTGAAATGGCACTGTCGCAAATTCTGGGTAGGTGACAAAAAAAAAAAAAAAAAAAAAAAAAAAAAAGGATTTATATGTGACAAATTGCAATTAGTACAAAACGACTATTGTAAAATACCGGTAGGCCAGCTGTGTTAAGTTACCAAAAATATTTCCTATAAACTCAATCGCAATATCGATCAAGTTTAGGATGTCACTTTTCTAAGCATACTATGTTTATTTAAGATTTAGTATCGGTTTTATTTATTCGCAATTTCCAATTCTATCTTTAGGTCTTTAACGGGTTTCACATATGGTGTAAAATGTAGTCATTATTTATGAAAAACGTTGACCCTGAATTACTTTTAGTAATATGTAAAATTGGCGATGCCTTAACAAAGAAGTGGCTTTATTCTTGAGTCATTAATTTTTTTTTATTGCCGCAGATAGAAGTATGTAATCTTAAATTAGACGTAACCTACTCTTAGATTTGGAATAACCTTAATGATTTTTTGGTAAATACGTAATCTATTTCGTTCATGTAAATACCTATGAAAGTGTTCTGTTCGATAATATCAAATAAAAAGGTCGCTCTGAAGAATCTTTGGCAGTTGTAAGTATAGGAAATTATTTCACTAACCCAAAAAATTGTGATAAAGTCAATTATTCATTATTCATTAAAGTCTAGAATAGGAGCTAGTGATGAATTGTTATCCTCCAGCTCCTCTGAAACAAAAATATTGATTATAATGACAATTAATCAGAAGTGATGCATCTAGTAGAAATATAAAGATTATTAATTCTCCAATTAATATACTGGATATAAGTTTTCAAAGTCTCAACAGAAACTACTGGGTTTGATCCAGATGAAGGTTGAAAGTATTTCGGTGTTTTGACTAAAATATAAAGATATTTAGCTTCGAAAAAAAAAAAAAAAAAAAAAAAAAACACTCGCCATTAGACCCCACCCCACGGCTTGGAGACCCTATATTCCATAATACTATTTGCAAATTATTTATTAATTTTTTTTCTTTTTTTTAGATTTAGATGTAGATCGCCTTTCCTATTTGTTAACCCTCCCAGCCTCAACTGCTTTTATTTTTCTTTCTTGCATTTTCAGTAACATTAAGTTTCTTATTAATTATATTATGAAGTCACGACTAAAGAGATTTTAACAACTTACACTTTTGGTTGGTTTGTTAAACAAGAACATAAGTTTGGCAAATAAAGTGTTCAGCTAATTTTCGGAATTTATTACCTTTCTGTTGTAGATGGAGGGATGGTAAATACTGTATTTTAAATCAGAAGTGATAAAACGTTGACGAATCTTTACTACAGGATTGGAATTAAATAAATCAATAACCAAAAGAAATCTAGAAAACCATTTCTCAAATATTTGAATGAATCGACTTCCATTACTGTAGGGTGAAAAAAAAAAACCGAAAATTATTTCTTTTTTCTTTTTTATGGCAAGCAACTATAGAAACAACTGATTCACCAGCCACACCAATTGTCAATTGCTGGAGGAAATTTAAATCAACGCAACCGATAATTTAAGTATCGGAAACCTTTAGAGGTCTCTGCACTACTGGTGCTTCCATAATCGTAACAACAGAAGTCATGAAGGATATGGGAGAGTTGGAAATGGTATTATTATTCTTTCGTGAAGTACATCTCGTTTTAAATTGCGCACAAGAGTTGGAAAGGAATATGTCAATATATTTTGTGATTTACTTACCTATTTATTTTATTGTGACTGGGTGTGAGCATGAAAACATTTCAAGTATAAAATATGTTCATATATATATATATATATATATATATATATATATATATATATATATATATATATATATATATATATATATATATATATATATATATATATATATATATATATCCACGTAAATATAACCCATCTAACATACGTTTTATATTTGAATTACCAGATTATATGTTTACTGCAAAACCAACTATACTCTATGAGTCCACAGAAGTTACTGATGTGTGTTCCATTAATTGTAGAAAGTAGTTTCAACTTTTACGTCAATATTTGTATAATTGACTTGACCAAAACACTATTATTATTGTTATTACTATTTAAGCTACAGCCCTAGTTGGAGAAGCAGTATGCTATAAGGCCAACCGCTCCAAGGAAAGGAAAGGAAATTGTACCAACCGTGTTTCACACAATTGTACATAAATCCTTTTGTATATATTATGCTTGTATCTTCGCTCCTCCCTCGCACTAAAAAGAACCTGAATGATCATGTCTCCGGTTTTGCTCTGTATCATTGTCTGTCTCTCGAACATGTCACGTCCTGTTGCCTTGAGGTTTTGTATATAAAGCAGAGTGTTCCTTAATAAATAACTCAGTCGTTTCCAATCTGCCTTTGAGTTCAAACCCTTACTCGGCACCGTCACATTGGTGACCCCGGAAGTCGACTCGCTCCCACTGCCTTCCACCCCAACCTCCCTCGCCCCTCCATCGTTGGTACTATGACGGAGACAGACTCTACTGCAGTTGGCGCCGCAGCCGCACCATTGAAACTTTCACCGTTCACCAGCAGAGAAGCGTTCGCTGAGTTTCAACCCGCTAAAGTCCACTTTCATATCAGGGGCGTGACTCGCTCAACCACCAAAGCGGATTATGTTCTCGCGGTGATACCCGAAGACACCTTCCCAGAAATATCCGACTGCCTTTGTGAACAAGGAGACACCCCAATAGCGTATGACGCCCTCAAATCATACCTTCTGCAGCAGTACTCGCCGTCACCAGCCGCACGTATAGCAAAGCTTTTTCAGCTCTCGCAACAACCGTTGGGGGACCAAAGGGCTTCGCTTGCCCTCAGGGAAATGACCAGTATCGCTCGCCTTCAAGCTGCCGCAGACGGCTCTCCTCGCGAGGTGAACCGCCTCCGTGCCCTTTGGATACGCCGTTTACCTGAACCTGTGCACGCAGCCATACCCGATGTCGATAGTTTACCCATAAAGGACTTGATGACCAAAGCCGACGCCCTTATGGACAGCCACTTCAAGACCTCCATCAACGCCTCCACCCCTGACGACGAGGATGCCTATTCAACGTCAACCGAAGCTGACATGAATGCCGTAGGACATACACGCCTACCCCGTGACGTGCCGAAGCGGCGACAAAGCCGCCCACCACCCACCAATCGCTCGCGCCCCAACGAACGACTTCTACAGCCACTTACTACCTCCCATCCACAGCAGTTTTGCTACTACCACTTCAGATTCGGGGCAACCACGAAGAACTGTGCTAATGATTGTCAGTGGCCAAAAAAAACGTGTAAGTACGCCATCGCTTGTGGCGGTGGCCTCCCATGTTTCTAATCTTTTCTTTTTACAGGATGCAGGAACGGGCGTGCGATTTTTGGTAGACACGGGTGCTTGTCGTTCTCTTTTGCCAAGGAAACTCTTCAAGGCACAACGTAGTCTGTCTACATCTGCCGACGTCCACTTGGTAGCTGCCAACGGATCTGCGATACCCACCTACGGTTACGAGAGCCTCACATTATCGTTCAGAAACGGTAAATTCAATTGGAAGTTTCTCGTTGCTGACGTCACAATGCCAATCCTCGGTGTGGATTTCCTCTCTCTTTTCCACCTTTTGGTCGATGTCGCCCACCGACGATTGGTCAACGCAGACTCGTACTTGTCGACACCTCTTCAACCCGCCCCCTCTAACCTCGCTCTCCACATCAGCGCACCCACAGATGCCTACGCCCACCTTCTCACGTCGTACCCGGAAGTTTTCCATCCAGAACTTCACCAAACGCCCACAGTTCCTGCCAAGCACGGTATTTATCACTTTATTAAGACGACCGGACCCCCAGTCTTCGCAAAATTCAGATGTCTGGCACCGGAACGATTGGCAGCCGCCAAACAGACGTTCGCCGAAATGGAGAAAATGGGCCTTTGCCAAAAGGCCTCCAGCACATGGTCGTCACCCTTACACATCATTCTGAAGAAAGACGGCTCCCTCCGTCCGTGCGGGGATTACAGGCGCCTGAACATGCAAACAGAACCGGATCACTACCCCCTCCCAAACATTGCCGATGTAACCTCCTACCTGCACAAAGCGAAGGTTTTCTCTACGCTCGACCTCCTGAAGGGGTATTATCAGGTGCCTATGAACCCAGAAGACATCCCCAAGACCGCCATCACCACTCCGTTTGGCACATACACCTTCAATTACTCTTGTTTTGGCCTTCGTAATGCTGGGGCAACGTTTCAACGTCTCATGGATGGCATCTTAGGGGACCTCCCTTTCTGCGTATGTTATGTGGACGACATACTTGTGTTCTCCTCCTCAAAAGAGGAACACCTCCGTCACCTGCGCATCGTGCTCGACCGCCTACAACAAAACAGCCTTGTAGTCCGGTACGACATGTGTACCTTTGGCGCCAACGAAGTGTCGTTCTTAGGGCACCGTATCATTCCTGAAGGAGTCCATCCCCTTCCTGAGAAGGTAGCAGCCGTTCAGAATTTCCCCACGCCCTTGACCGTCAAAGCTCTGCAGGAATTCTTGGGCATGATCAACTATTATCACCGTTTTCTGCCAGCCATTGCCGCCAATTTTGCTCCCCTCTACGCCTCCCTCAAGGGCAAGCCAAAGGACTTGAAGTGGGGTCCCCTTCAAGAAGCAGTCTTCTGCAATGCAAAGAAGGCCCTATCAACTGCTGCGACTCTCACTATTCCTATCCCACACGCCCCTCTCCTCCTCTCCACCAATGCCAGCGACGTCGCTATTGGTGCAGTACTTGAGCAGGTGGTCAAAAGCTCGCCCAGCCTATTGGCCTTCTTCAGCAGAAAACTGTCCTAGGCAGAATCGGGTTATTCTACCTTCGATCGAGAATTGCTGGCGGTGCACTTGGCTGTCCGTCACTTTCGCCATTTCTTAGATGGTACGCCCTTCGTCATTCGCACAGACCACATGCCTCTGGTGCACGCCTTCACTCGACAGTCTGACGCCTGGTCCGCCCGTCAACGCTGACATCTCTCCGCCGTGCCTGAACACAATTGCACCCTCCAATACGTCCCTGGGAAAATGAATCCCGTTGCCGATGCCCTGTCAAGAAACACGTTGGCTGCCGTTCAACTGGGATTGGATAACAACGGCCAGGCTGAAGCCCAACGACAGGATCCAGAGTATCAAGCTTGTAGGACATCCTGCACGTCCCTCCGTTGGGAGGATTTTCCCCTCGAAGAATCCAACACCACCCTCCACTGTGATGTCAGTACTGGTAGACCGCGACCTTGGATTCCTGCTCCCATGCACCGACAGGTGTTTGATTTCATCCACGGCCTTTCACATCCCTCGTGCCGTTCTACTGCACAGCTGCTGAAGGCAAAGTTCATTTGGCACGGCATTTCTAAGGATGCTAAGGATTGGGTCCGTGCCTGTACTTCTTGCCAAACTTCTAAAGTACATCGACACACGGATTCAGGAGTGGGCCCCTTTCCTTGTGATCCGATGCAGTCCGAAAGCATTCCTCCTAAACATTCGGGGCAAAGAAGACTGGGTCTCCATTGATCGTCTAAAACCTGCTTATCTTCTGCCAGATGACCCGCCTACAGTTCGCCTCTCTAGATCAGGGCGCCCTATTTAACATGTACTGTATGTCATTTTTAGGGAGGAGCCATGTACCAACCGTGTTTCACACAATTGTACATAATTCCTTTTGTATATATTATGCTTGTATCTTCGCTCCTCTCTCGCACTAAAAGGAACCTGAATGATCATGTCTCCGGTTTTGCTCTGTATCATTGTCTGTCTCTCGAACATGTCACGTCCTGTTGCCTTGAGGTTTTGTATATAAAGCAGAGTGTTCCTTAAAAAATAACTCAGTCATTTCCAATCTGCCTTTGAGTTCACACCCTTACTCGGCACCGTCACAAAATAATGAAAAACAAGAGAAGTTTAAGATAATAATTACAATTAAAAAAATCTCATATATAAACTATAAAAACTTCAAAATAAGAAGAGGAAGAGAAACCAGATAGCATAGTGTGCCTTAGTGTACCCTCAAGCAAGAGATCTCTAACCCTAGACAGTGGAAGACTTAGGTACAGAGTCTATGGCACTACCCAAACAATGATTTGATTATTGAGTATCTTTCTCCTAGAAGAGCTGCTTACCATAGCTCTTCTACACTTGCCAAGAGGAAAGTAGCCACTGAACAATTACAGTGCAGTAGTTAACCTCTCGAAAGAAGAATTATTTGGTAATTTCAGTGTTTTCAAGTGAATGAGGAAAGAAGAAAATGTGTAAAGAATAGGCAAAGATGAAAATAGCCGTTACCAAAGAGAAGGATCTAATATAGTACTATCTGGTAAGTCAAAGGACACAATAACTCCCTAGCGGTAGTATCTCAATGGGTCGATGGTGCCTTGGCCCACCTACCAACAGATATAAGGCTGTGGTATATGGAAGTTGCATACATTAAGAAAATAATGTAGATTATGTATTCTTTAGACGGAAATAAAGGAACATGAATAAAAAGAATAATTCTGGACATTTCGTTGACCAACATTAGCTGCTTCTCAGCCAGTATAGAAAGATATTAAACTGAATTTCATGGAGTTGGTTAGAGTTTAGTCCAGAATTAATATTTAACATTTAACGCCATGATTCTCCTATTTCTCGTCCGGGTATGTTAACTCCGTTCAACGTCCGGAACATATTTTTTGTTTCGTTATCTTTATATGTGTGTACAGGTTGTTTAAAGACATGTATTAATATATGTTAAGATATATTAACTTTACCTATTTTTAACCAAAGATAAGATTATATTCCTTGTAGTATTAGTTTGTGTGCTAATATTATCAAAGGCACATATCCTATAAAGGTTTGGGGCTTAAGTGTATATCTATTGGCAAGGAGATTGAAATCAAAGTACTGATTTACTCTCCTAACGTCAGATTTGCTATTACTGTTAAGTAATATCATAAGAATATAGAAAGAATTAATCTATGAAAAACGTCAATTGTTTTCATACATGTTTTTGCTATTTTGGGTAAAATAATGATTTTAAGCCAATGATTACAAGGAATTATCAGCTTTGTCCAATGGCACGAAAAGAAAGCCAGATATTAGGATTAAAACCTATTATATCTCAAAAGCTGGATATTTCAGAAGAGGGCCCGAATCAAATGATGCTAGTCTGATTTAATGAGAGTAAACGATTATAATTATTTCTGTATATCTTTAAATTGATGTTGAAGTATTTTCACCTGCTTAAAATCATGAAATTTAATCACAGGTGATGTTGATCAAAAGAAGAGGGTGCGTAATATAAGTGCAACGAGCATTACATATGGAAATAAAAAAAGTATGCCCAATGTACATTTTCTTTTACATTGAAAAAACCATCGACTCCATATCAAAATGTATTTCAATGCAACTAGCTAATTTAAACTCTATTATCATCATATTTTGTTGTTATCTATGTTTATACAGTCAACCTTATTGACAAAATCCGTTGAATGTAAGATTGCAATCGTTACCTTATGTGAGCCCTTGGAGGCCTATGAATATCTCTGTTGCCTCTAAATAAACTTAGTTGCTTGGGAGCTGTCTTGGTTTCACTTTCTCCTCCATTCCCACTTTCCACCTCAGCATTTAGTCTGCCATATCCCTAGACAATGCCACCACTGACATCGACTAATCTATCTACAGCAAGGTTCCCACCATTCAACACCAGATAATCATTTGTCTGGTTTCAGAGCTCCAAGGATCAATTGCATATCAATAATATGAACTATCCAAGCCATATAGACGACTTCATACCAGATATTGGCCTAAACAACACCCCAGAAATCTTTGGGTCAGTGTCAAATCATACCTCTTAGAGCCGTACTCACTGTTGCCAGGTGCCCATGCAGCCAAGATTGTACATTCAATCAGCAACTATTGGGGAATCAAAAGGTATGAATGGTCCTCAGCGAAATTAAATTATTAGCATTGTTCATCATCTGCCAGCTCCAGACAATTTTTCTTGCGTGTATAACCTACTCTGTGCCCTTTGTGTACAACATCTGATGGAAACAGTACGAGCTGCCCTTCAAGATAGTAATACTTCCCCATGAAGGACCTGATGACCAGAGTCAGCACCTTTATGGATAGCTACTGTCAAGTTGTAAAGAGCTTCATCAACAACCTTCCCTCCTGACGAAGGGACAGCCCGTCAATGCTGACTGAAGTGGAGATGAATGCTGTGTAACATCAACACCCACCTCCACAAATGCCTAGGCAATGATGTAGCACCGCACCACATGTATATGTCACTGCCACGCCCACCCCCAACTAATGTCTTGATAGTCACTGAAAGATGCCTGTCATCCTCAGTTATACTACTACTTATCCAGATTCTACTTCGATGAAAAAATATTTTCTACCCAATGTCAATGCTTGAAAAACGAGTAACTAGATCATCGGCTGTGGCGGAGGGGTACCCAATGAATAGTCTTTTCTTTATGCCTATTTCAAAATCTTTTGCGCAATTTTATAGATTCTAGTACCAGTCATTTTTTTCTGTCATGTTCCCGAAGACCCCATCTTTCCAAAATTGCAGATTTCCACCTAGTGGCAGCCAGAGGATTCAAAATACTTACTTATGGTTACTAGAATCTAACACTATTACTTAGTGGCACCAAGTGTAGGTTGAATTTCATCATCTCTGTTGTTACTCTGCCTCTCGTCAGTGCAAAACGCATTGCTAATCTTCACCTCCAGCTAGACATTACACATTGATGCTCAGTCAGTGCTAGCTCTTACACATCCATGCCTTCATCACTTGCTCCGTCTGACCTTTCTCTACACATCAGCAGGCCATTGGGTGCCTACGGATGTCTACTTCTTTCTCTTTGTATATCTTGATGTCTTACATTCAGAATAATACTTGACTACCACCAATCTTACCAAGCATGGTGTATACCACCTCATCACAATGTTTGAAAGATCGAGACGTTAAGCACCAAATGGTTATGGACATTTAAACACGCATTTGCTGAAGTAGAAAGTTAACCCTCAGAATGCTCCAGCACATGAATACAATTCCCATGGCAGCTAAATCTCCTATTCTCCTCCATTGTGTAGGGACAATATTGAACAAAGGATTGACGGATCACCCAGAATATTATTCTTCTTCAGTAAAAAATAATTCCAAAGCAGAATCTAGCTCGATGACTCCGACGCCACCCTACACTATGAAATCAGTACCGGTATGCGTCATGGTTGGATACTTGATCCCACACGCTAACAGATGTTTTTGTTAATCCATGACCTCAAGGGCTGGTCACCCTATTTGACATATATATCTGTTTCAGTGTGGGAGCCACTTAATGCACGTCTAGCAAGCAACACACATACAAATAAAGAAGCATGACCTGTCTACTAATTAGTTTAGGCTGCAACTACCTTCAAACACCACACCTAAATTATTTTTTCAATTTGATGAGTTAATTTAAACTACTATCATTCTGTTTTAATGTTTTCTTAATTTTCCAAATGTCAACATCGATAAAAAACATTGAATATAAACAGGTCGTTACTGGCCTATAAATACCTGTGTTGACTCAAAATAATCTTAGTTGTTCAGGAGCTATTTTTGTATTTATAATTCATCCAATCCATTCACAAGTGATTATTATCTGGTTTGATTATCCTTAGAGGCGAGAAGGTTAGAATCTGCCCACAATATATGATTGATTGAAATAAGGAGTTGTCTAGTAAAACAGATTCTTAGAGTGATTATTATTATTGTAGATACCTGGAGGAAAAGATGGTTGGATTCATTGTTGAAAGGAAAATAGACTGGATAAATACGATGGTTAGGCATAAGCTAAAATAAGTTTCTTCTGGTTAAATGAGAAAAGATTAAAATAATTATTGACAACCAATTAAAATACAAATGTGAGATCATAAAGATTACATACAGTATTTGATGACACTAGAGGGTAATGTTAATGAATAAGAATAGTGTGTGATAGAATAGAAAAATAATTTGCTCTGTGAGGAGAAAGGAAGTCATTATATGAAATGACGTTGCCCAATGCAAGTTACAACATGCGAAGGTATACATAATGAAGTGAGTGAAACTAACATATATTTGTCAGTAATCGAAAGTCTATAACAAAGCTAACCATAAACTTTCCGGATGAAGAGGCATTGTTTGAAATAGGATCAAGGTCAATATATAAAGAGACCTGAAAAATAAAGGTGAAAGTTAGGCTAATGATGCAATTTAAGGAGAATCTACTCCTAAGTCTACGAGGGTAGTAATATTTTTTTTTTCTATTAAAAAAAGGTTGTGCAGGACACTGCTGAGGGCATAAAAAAATCATTAGGAGATTGTATACTGGAAATAATTAGAATACCTTGGAGAAAAGGGTCATAAGATGGTATACATAGTAAGAAAATCTATTGGATATTAATGGCCACCATTATACCTTAAATGTAGGTGTTTGAAGCAAATATTGCTGTGAATAATTTACTGGCAAAATTAGGTAGTTCATCTCTGATAGAGAATTCAAGGTAAATAGGGGAAGGAGTGTTCAACGAAGATTAGATTAATAAAGTGTGAGGTTTCAGGTTGTATCTAACTTTCATCACTTTCATCATTATATGAACTGTTTCAACTTTAACGGTCTTTTGCACAAGTCTTGGGTCTATATCGGCTCCTACTAAACAAGATTCTTTTTCAATGACTTAGGTATAGTACTTAGTAATCCACTTCTACCTTCATATTCCAATGACTTTTCAATTCAATTCCTAGGTCCATGTACTTTTCTATTTATTTTTCTTTCCCTTTATCTTTCACTCTTGAGTTCCACGGTGTGCTTGATTTTCCTTATACTGTAGTCTCAGTAATTTTGGATGTTATTGTTTAGTGGATATGACAAAATGCTAAGGCTGATAAATGAGTTTTTTTTTTTTTATCAGTAACACTTTCTGTATTAACATATCCTCAGTAACGACGTATTACGAGTGGAGTGGAGTGGAGGCCAGGAGGTTTGGTGATAGTGATGTCTGTTACTACGATGAAATAACATCAGCGGCCCTGCCTCGTGCACAAAGAGACTCTGCTCCCATCCATGAAAATGCTGCTAATATCTTTGTCAAGTTGATTGAAAAGTGATTGACTTCACTAAATTTCAAAGGAGGTTGAATGGTATACTGAGAGTTAAGGTAGTTATCTCCTAATATTTCACATCTTGCTGCGTTTAAGGAAGTGGAAACGAAAATTAGCAAATATTGAAAAGAGAATGTGCTACCATTACCTTTTTATTGTACTGTTTTTTATTAAATGTGTTCTCTCTATTCGTCTGCGTTTTTCTCTATTCTGCAAAAATTATACATGGTTAATGATCTGGAGAGGTCTGGAGTTTAAAACCCTTGTATAAGCTTTCTTAGAATATTTAGGTAAATACCTGACTATCATTCTTTTTATTTTATCAGAATTTTCATTATATGCACCATGATTTGTACCATGAACTAATTTTAGCTTGATCTCTATTAAGGATTCAGCAACACAGATCTACATTCAGCAGATGGAATTAATGTAAAGAGATAAGCATTTTCTGCATATGCAATGAGCTTATTTAATAGGCCAAACAACATGTCATGTTTATATAGTATGTAAAGTAATGGGCAAAAAACAGTTCCCTAGTTAAATATATATCTTGGTGATCTACTACTTGAAAATTTGGAAAGTTATGCTAAGAAAAGATGCACCCACTCCCAACTGTCTGAGTTTGAAAACAATGGCGTCATGATTAACATGGTCAAAGGAAGAACTCTAATCAAGGCCAATTATACGGAATTCCTTTACACCATTGGAGATTTTAAGAAGGTCATAACATTCTCCATACCCTTTACGGAAGCCAAATTGCCACATGGAGAACTGATGATTACTTTAAGCAAACCTATTTAGACGTTTTGCCAAAAGACATTCAAATCAGTCGAGCTTGAGTTACCACAATCACGTTTACATAGTGGAGCAATATTACCAATTCTCTAACTAGTTGTAAAAGCTCCTCCTCGTGCTAACTTGCTTAAAATAACAGATAAGTTTGGAGCTGAGAAATTTGCAGTCTTTATAAAAAACAAAGGAAAAATACTATTTGGGTCTACAGCTGTATCTATGTAGTTTGCCAGTCTTGCAGTGCCTGGTAGTTTACAGAACCCTTAAAAAGACCTTTAATAGGAGATTTGTACTTAGGATGTAGGAAGTTTCTGACCCAGAACTGGCTTTGTCATCTGACCTGGGAAATGGCAATGCCAAAGAAGAGCAATAGATATCACTTCTGTCACTCCCCTAAAGTTCTGTGCAAAAGATGCAGACAGATTTGGAGTAGGACGTTAAACCTATCATCCAATGAGCAGGCAGTTTAATAAAGCATTCTCAGGACTGGAAGCTAAGGAGAGCTTCTTAGGAGCAAGTAGTTTAGCCAAGCATTCTAAGCCCTGAAGTTAAGTATGTTCAGAAATGCACTTGCCCGCTGTTCTGGACAAGGATTTCTGATCCAGAGAATCATCCATACGAGAGGGAAACTTCCTGCCTTTAGGGAATTACTCTTACAAACGTATTTTAAGAGGGATTTACTCTCAGAAGGTTGTAGCATAATGTAATATCACTCACAAACATGAACCAAGAGGGACACCAGAACTCATGTCTTAACACCAAATTATTTTCTTTTAATCTCTTAACAATCTAAAATCATAGTTTTTACTGGAAGTAGAATTATTTTACCTTATTGGAAACCTCTATCCCTGGGTAATCTGTTGGATAAGAGTTTGAGCCCTGTTTAAGCTCGATAGCTTCTAGCAGTGTAGTAGCCTCTCTTTCTCTGAGAGCTATAGATGCAGGTTTGGTGGATCAATTATCAGCAGTCATTGTCTATTCCTCCCTGGCTCTTGCTTGTTAGAGACAGGTCTTCAAAACAGATCATATGTAGACGAGATTTGGTCAGTCTATGAGTCTATGACATTGTCCTATCCCTAGCCTCAGCAATTCATAAGTGACCTTTATCCCTTTAAAGAACAAATCAATTACGGATTTAAATATCCTGCTGAATAGTTTGAAGATTTTTTTTCGTTGTTTCTACTTTAATTAAGTGCATCATTCGACATAACTTAAAAATAGCTTATGTCATAGATTATCAATCATTAAAATTCGAAAATTCCATGGGAGATGTGCAGGAAATAATTATGCAGTTCATACATAAATCATTACTGGACTTTTGGAATTACTTGACTTATTAAGAGCAGGCTAAACTTAGGCACTTTTCCATTTTAGAAACTACTCTTGGAACGCATCTCAACTGTATGATGAGGACTTCCTATACCGGGATACCATTCACCATTTCCTCTGTGAGGGAAGTGACATTTGGAGTACCGGAGAGTATTAGACATAAGGGTTGCCTCGCTAATCCACCTGTAATGTTGTCTATGTTAAATTCAATGGGTTAGTGGTGAGATTTTGTTTTTCGTTAGGTCACATCAACCATTTCATTTTCTATTTTGGTGCACAGTAGCATGTCTCCGTTTTGTTATCATTATTATTTTTTCTCTATCCCAGTCTTTCGACTGGAAGGTATTTATAGTGTAGGGTTCCGGGTTGCATCCTGCCTTCTTAGGAGTTCACCACTTTTCTTATTAAGCACCATTCCTAGGATCACACTCTTTTGCCTCTAATTTTTCTAGATTCCTTTTCAGGGATCTTGGAATTGTGCCCAGTATTCCTATGATTATGGGTACAATTTCCACTGGCATATCCCATATCCTTCCTATTTCTATTTTCAGGTCATGATAATTATCAATTTTTCCCCCCTCTTTCTCTTCAACTCTGAATTCCCATGGTACTGGGACATCAATGAGTAATACTTTCTTCTTAATTTTGTCAATCAACGCCACGTCTGGTCTATTTGCACCTATCACCCTATCTGTTCTGATACCATAGTCCTAGAGAATCTTTGCCTGATCGTTTTCTATCACTACCTCAGGTTGGTGCTTGTACCACTTATTACTTCAAGGTAGCTGATGTTTCTTGCACAGACTCAAGTGGAAGGCTTTTGCCACTGAATCATTCCTCTTTTTGTAATGGTTCTGTGCATGTCCTGGACATTCTCTTGCTATGTGGTTTATGTTTAATTTTTCGTATTGCAATTCCTATATATGGGAGAGATGTTATTTCCGTCTATAGTTCTATGAACATACCTGGTTCTTAAGGCCTGATCTTGTGCCGGTGTTATAATTTCTTCAGTTTTTTCTTGAGTTCTCCCCTCAGTAGCCATTGCCACGTGTCATTGCTGGCTAGGTCTTCAGTCTGTCTCATGTATTGCCTGTGCATTGGTTTGTTGTGCCAATCCTCTGTTCTGTTTGTCATTCTTCTGTCTCTGTATAATTCTGGGTCTTTGTCTACTTTGATCAGTCCTTCTTCCCATGCACTCTTTAACCACTTATCTTCACTGGTGTTTGGATATTGCCCCAGTGCTCTATTCTCGATGTTGTCGCAGTTCTCTATACTTAGTAGTCCTGTCCCTCCTTCTTTTCGTGTTATGTATAGTCTGTCCGTATTTCCTTTTGGGTGTAGTGCTTTGTGTATGGTCATATGTTTCCTAGTTTTCTGGTCTATGCTGCAGAGTTCTGCCTTCCTCCATTCGACTATTCCTGCGCTGTATCTGATTATGCTCCTTCCATTATTCCCATGCATTTGTATTCTGTCTCATCTATGTGTTTGATGATGCTCCCATCTGGTAGCTTTATCCCCTCAGTCCCTGTTATTTTGCCCTTTTGTATGTTGACTGAGGCACATTTTTCTATTCCAAAATCTATCCTGATGTCCCCAGATACCACCCTTACAGTCTGGATCAAGGTATCTATCTCCTTGATGTTCTTACCATACCGCTTGATGTCGTCCATGAACATCAGATGGTTAATTCCGATGCCTCTTTTTTTCAGTTGGTACCCATCGTCCATCTTCTGTAGTACTTTGTCATAGGAATCATGGCTACTGCAAAGAGTAGTCGCGGCAGTGAGTCGCCCTGGAAGATCCCTCTCCTGATATTAACCTTTGCTAGTCTTATTCCAGAGCTTTTTAAGTATTGAATTCCAGTTGCAAATTGTATTTTTGAGAAAGCTGATGGTGTTTTCCTCTGCCCTATATATTTTCAGGCATGCTATTAGCCATAAGTGTGGTAACATGTCGAAGGCTTTCTTATAGTCAATCTATGCTATCCTTAGGTTGGTTTTCCTTCTCCCACTGTTCTTCATTACCGTTTTCTCTATCAGGAGCTGTTCTTTTGTGCCCATACACCACCTCCTGCAGCCTTTCTGTTGGTTGGGGATGGTGTTTATCTCCTTTAGGTAGTTATATAGCCTTTCACTGATGATACTTGTTTGTAACTTTCACATTATTGTTTGGCATGTGATAGACCTGTAGGTACTGGCTATATTTCCCTTACTCTTTTTTTTTTTTTTTTTTTGTAATAAGGATGCTCTTCCTGTTGTCATCCATTTGGGTGCACTGGTATTTGAGTTGAAATGCTGAAGTTGTTTTTTTATTCGTTGGTGTAGGGCCTTGAAGTTTTTAAGCCAGTATCCATAGACTTCATCTGGAACTGGGGCTTTCCAATTTTGGCATTTTCTTTGGTTGGTGTCTAACTGGGTCTGTCGTGATACCTGTGAATCTTTGTTTTATTCTCCCGGTTTCTTCTTCCTTGACTTCCTGGAGCCACATTGAATGTGCGTTGTGTGATACCAGAGTATTCCATATGTTTTCCCAGAGTCTCTTACTTGGTTCGTCTTCAGGGATTTCTTGGTGGTTGGCTTCCACTCTTACTTGGCTGTATAGACGAATAGTTTATTCTGCAGGTATCCCTTATTCCTGTTAATGTACCGTTGGATCTTATGTGCTTTGGCCTTAAACCTCTATTTTACATCTTCCATCGTGTTGTTTAGTCCCCTCTCTTGTATTTTATATTTCTCGTTGAGTTCCTCCCTGGTTTTCTTGCTTCTTAGCTTTTTTTCTGCCATCCCTTTCAGTTTACTCAAGTCAGATCTCATCACCATGATTTGCTTTTTCAGTTGTCTTTTCCAAGGAGGTTGCTATTTTGCTTTCTGTTGGGTTGGTTGTGTTGGTGGTGTTGGTGTTCGTATCTCCATCAGTGCTGCTACTAATCTCGCTCCTTACTAATCTTGTTTCTATGATACTGGTGGTGTTTGATATTCTCATTATTTCATTGACCTCTCTTGTTTTTTCCTTTAATGTCTTGCTGTTGTAGGTTTTCATGGAAGGGATCTTTGTTCTCTCTGTATCTGGCTCCATCCATTGTCTAATCTTGTCTACTTACTCCATCCTCTCTGTTACTTCGTCGGTGTTTTTTTGTGTGTCGTTGTTTGATACCTTATCCTCACTGTTGTCTTCTGTGGCATCGTCTCTCAATTTGTCTTCTCATAATTTGTTGCCGTGTGTCATTTCCCTTTCTAGTTCCTCTATTTCTGTTGGGGAGAGCCAGTTCTTTTTCTTTATGTTCCTTACTTGGTCTGCCAGCCTCTGCTCTGTTTGGGGGGTGTTATTCCTCTCATTCCAGATGTTGACCAACCTTCTTCTTTATCCTCTCTGTGTCAGGTTGCTTTTGACATAGCATCTCCATACTTCTTTATTTTCTTCTTTTGTCCATTTCTTCCTCTGGTTTATTTCTGTAGCTCCAGTCTCTGGCTGTTAGTTTCTGTCATGGTGGTGGTCAGTTGCTGGCTGATGACCTCTAAGTATCTAACTGTCTTCCCCTTCTATTGGTTCAAATGCCTGGCTGCTGGACGTTGCTGTCGTTTATTCCTTCATTTATTTCCATCATTGCTAAGTTTTGCTATTTAACCCATAACTGTACCCTACCCCGTCAAGGAGAGGTCCTAATTCACAAAGGAATAGACTGAGGAAATTATGGTAAAGATTCTTTCCTAAGGGATAACCGCCAAGGAGAACGTTCACCCATCTAATGACTGACCAGCCCCAATTTTAGTTATCCAGTCCACCAAGTACCTAACCCACTCTGCCATGGCACAACATATTTTTATTATTATTAATAACTATATATTGATTAAAGAAAACGGAAATAATTTCATGGTATACTCGTGTGTCACACTTTAAAGAAAACAGAAATAATTTCATGGTATAATCTTACAAATTCACATTGACTTTGATTACTTAACCGTAGCACATCTTATATGGTTTTCCCAATTTTGTCTTTAGCACCTGACACTTTTTTTCAAATATTAGACAAAAACTTAAGTTCTATCAATTTCCATAACCTAGATTATAAAATTAATCCCGGGCCTTTTCGTATAACGACTAATCCGTTCTTATTGTAAAAGATTTCTCATAATTCTGATTATCCTTTGCTTCAGATCTTCCTAGGCATTACTCAATTTCCCATCCGCCTATCATATTCAATGACCACTAATAATGCTCAAGGACAGACTTTCAATAAGGTTGAGATCCACCTACCACAACCTTGCTTTACTCATGGACAATTTTATGTAGCCTTCCCTAGAGCAAGGTCTATGAACAGTGTAAGAGTAAAATTTTGTCCTCAGAATAATTCTACTCATGGCTAGAGAAGAGGAACTACCTTCACTAGAAATATTGTATATAAAGAAGTTTTGTAAATTATTTTATGCATTGCTCATTTTTAAAATAAATATACAAGTCAAATCTTATCACATTTTATTCAAACATTTATAGGTTAGGAACCAGATGATTAGTATTGAAAATATCATTTCGTGTAATTTACACGGGTTCCGCTAGTTGTTATTATTATTATTATTATTATTATTATTATTATTATTATTATTATTATTATTTCTATCTAAGCTACAACCTTTGTTCGAAAAGCAGGATTCTATGAGCCTAAGGGCTCCAAGCGGGAAAACAGCGCAGTGAGAGTAAAAAATAAGGAAACATACTATACCTCACTTGAGTGAACCCTCATGCAAGAGAACTCTAACCCTTACCCGAGCAACCTCTTTCTTTCATATAATTATTTTAGGTTTTGTGCTGTGCCGTGTTGAAAGTATATTATTAACTAGATTATTATATATTCCAAAATTTTTATTCTGAATTGGCACGTGAGTTAGGGTCAGGAAAAAATTTGGTGTCCTACTGTATGGGGCAACCGATATAACAGTTGAATAACAAATGAAAAGTAAACGAAAGAATATAAAATAAAGAACTGCGAAATAAAATCCTTGTTTACCCTAATCTCTTATTTAAGTAACACCAAAGA
>NC_090743.1:90624653-90644653 GCF_036898095.1 Palaemon carinicauda | reverse complement strand
AGCAAGAGAACTATAACCCAAGACAGTGGAATACCATGACACAGAGGCTATGGCACTACCCAAGACTAGAGAACAATCGTTTGATTTTAGGGTGTCCTTCTCCTAGAAGAGCTGCTTACCATAGCTGCAGAGTCTCTTCTACCCTTACCAAGAGGAAAGTAGCCACTGAAATTAGAGTGCAGTATTTAACCCCTTGAGAGAAGAAGAATAGTTTGATAATCTCAGTGTTGTCAGGTATATGAGGACAGAGGAGAATTTGTAAAGAATAGGCCAGACTATTCGGTGTCTCTTTAGGCAAAAGGAAAGAACAGTAACCAGAGAGAAGGGTCCTATGTAGTACTGTGTGGCCAGTCAAAGGACCCCATGACTCTCTAGCGGTAGTATTTCTATGGGTGGTTGGTGCCCTGGCCAACCTACTACCTGCCTGAATATTCTCTCATAGTTATTCTTTGCTTTTCTTTTGACTTCACTGTCAACACTGGAATACTTAGCATGCTTTAACTTATAATTTTAAATGCTTCCTCAGAAACTTTCAACAATTAATTTTTTTCATTGTCTCCTTTTTACAGTATCCCAAGTGTCATTTGATATCCATGGGTTTTTGCATATGAAGCAAAGAAGTGACCTGCTACGGGACAGACATGCCAGAATTGTAAAAAGATGTGCCATTTTTAAAATGTTTGTAGATTCACTAAGCAATACACAAAGAAAATAAATGCAGCAGTTGATACTATAGGCCAAGAGAATAATGTGGAAAAAGTCCATGATATTCAGGATAGGTCAAAAACTAATTTTGCGTTCAGCATTAATTCTGTCAACAAAGGTGCAAAAAAACATATATTGGTAGAAGTGATCATAAATGGTAAGCCAATTGTAATGCAAGCTGACACAGCGGGTTATGTATCAATTATGTCTAAAAACCAGCTAAAACCATTCCTAATTTGTTATAAGAAGGTAATTATTATTATTATTATTATTATTATTATCCAAGCTACAACCCTAATTGGAAAAGCAAGATGCTATAAGCCCAGGGGCTCCAATAGGGAAAAATAGCCCAGTGAGGAAAGGAAATAAGGAAATAAATAACTGAAGAGAACAAATTAACAATAAATCATTCTAAAAAAAGTAACAACATCATAACAGATATGTCATATATAAACTATTAACAACGTCAAAAACAAATATGTCATATATAAACTATAAAAAGACTCATGTCCGCCTGGTCAACAAAAAAGCATTTGCTCCAACTTTGAACTTTTGAAGTTCTACTGATTCAACGACCCGATTAGGAAGATCATTCCACAACTTGGTAACAGCTGGAATAAAACTTCTAGAGTACTGCGTAGTATTGAGCCTCATGATGGAGAAGGCCTGGCTATTAGAATTAACTGCCTGCCTAGTATTACGAACAGGATAGAATTGTCCAGGGAGATCTGAATGTAAAGGATGGTCAGAGTTATGAAAAATCTTATGCAACATGCATAATGAACTAATTGAACGACGGTGCCAGAGATTAACATCTAGATCAGGAATAAGAAATTTAATAGACCGTAAGTTTCTGTCCAACAAATTAAGATGAGAATCAGCAGCTGAAGACCAGACAGGAGAACAATACTCAAAACAAGGTAGAATAAAAGAATTAAAACACTTCTTCAGAATAGATTGATCACCGAATATCTTTAAAGGTTATAAGGGTTTTGATATTCAGGTAATAGGTGCTTTGAACATTGCAGTACAGTATAGAGATCAGAAGTTAGATAGGATACCATTAACCATAGTTGAAGGTAAAGGACAATTTTACTGGGTTTGGATTGGTTACAGTATTTGAAATCAGACTGGCCTAGTATTTTAAAGGTTACAGATACACAAGATGAATGCAAATAAAGTGTCTGTGGATATTATTCTATCAGAGTTTCAAGACGTATTTGAAGATAAAGTTAGTACAGTAAAGAATGCAAAAGTAATTTTAGTTTTTAAATCAGACAGTGCTCCTTTATTTTTTTTACTTCAGGACGAGTACCATATGCATTGGAAAGTGCAGTTGAGACAAAAACAGAAAAGTTATAAAGTAAAGGATCGTGGGAAAAAGTTACATTCTCAGACTGGGCTACACCATTCAGGTAGCTCAACATATATTACCAAATCCGAAAGATGTGTTTGCAACTATGTTAGAATGTAATGTATTTTCTGTGTTAGATCGTAGACAAGCATCTCAACAGCTTCCCGTGGATGAAAATTCACGGTAAATACATCTTTAGGTTTGTATAGGCCAAAGAGATTGCCTTATGGAGTAGCAAGTGGTCCAGCTATATGTCAACAAACTATGGATAAGATGTTTCCAGGAATGCAAGGAATATTAATTTTCATAGATGATACTTTAATCTCTGGTAAAGATAAAAGAGAACATGGAAGAAGTAAATAAGAGCAAATGTATTTTAGAAATTGATTAAGTGGAATTCTTAGGTTTTGTAATTAATGGCAAATGTATTCACAAGAAAAGTAGAAAATAAAGCAGTGAAATCAACAAAGGTACCAGAAAAGTTTAAAGAATTGCAATCATTTTTAGGTTTAGTAACATTTAATGGGAATTTAATTGAGAATTTATCTACAATCGCACATTGCTTGTTTAATTTGTAATGCCAGGTGGAACACAAAAGCCAATTGCTTTTGCTTCTAAAGTTTTGAAAAAGAGGAAAAGGAATTACTTTCAAATTGTAAAAGAAGGTTCAACATTAGTGTATCGAGTTGAGAAATTTCATATGTGTCTTTATGGAAGGAAGGAATTCACACTTGTTACAGATCTTAAACCTCTATTAGCAATATTTGATCCAAAAGTAGGTTTACCGACTTTAGTATCTGCAAGACTACAACGTAGGGCAATTATGTTACCCTCATATCATTATGATTCAGAATATCATTCTTCATCAGAGATTGGTAATGCAGATGCTTTATCTAGAGTTCCAGTACACAAAGCAGTAGAAAAATATGATAACAGTATATTTCTAGTTTCAGTATATGGTGTACCCATTACATCCAAGGATATTGCACACAATATCAAGAAAGATCCAATACTTAGAAAGGTTTAGACAGGTTAATAACTAGTAGTATCTTATGTGGAAATGATGAGAATTGTGAAGCCTTTGAAAATATATAGAGTGAATTGAGCATAGTACAAGGTTTATGATGAAAGGGTCAAGAGTAATTATTCTTAGTTCACTGAGGAATAAGGTTTTGTCTGAAATAAATGCTGATCACCAAGGTATTGTCTGATCAAAGTCAATTGCAAGGACTTTTGTGTGGTGTAGAGATATTGAATTCTTATCAGAAATTGTATGAATTGTATTACGCAACAGAACAATCCTCAATTTGCTAGAATGCACCCGCAGGAGTTACTCAGGTATCCATGGTAAAGATTGCACATAGATTTTGTAGATCTTTCTTAAGTTATTTCTTTTTGATAGTTGTAGATGCTTACAATAAGTGGCCAGAAGTAATTCCAATGAAGACCACTATCTCTTACGTAACTGAAAAAGAATTAAAGAAAAATTTTTCTACACATGGTATTCCAGAAAGAATTGTAACTGATAATGGTCCAAAGTTTACCTCACAAGACTTTAATGAATTTTGGTTATGTGAATGGTATTAACCATACATTTTCAGTAACGTACCATCCTTCCACGAACGGAGAGGCTGAAAGATTAGTTCAATCATTTAACCATAACATAAAGCAAAGAAAAGCAAATGCAAAGAGCATAATTTTTCTTGTGTCGAATTTTTTTTTTTTATCGTCTCATAGAACAACACTGCACAGCACAAGAGGTGTAACACCATTTTTCTTTTTTCTTTTTTTATTTGACACCTTTTATTTATTTATTTATTTATTTATTTATTTACTTTTTTTTTAAGGGGGATGAAGATTAGGGATAAGTTAGATTTGTTGTATCCAAATTTGCAAAGTCATTTTGAAGAAAAAGCGTATAAGCAAGTAGTAAGTCTCCCAAAAGTAAGACTTTTTTCCTTTAAACTTTTATTGAACAAATCAATTACGTAAATTTTTTTCCGCTTCGAAGTCCACAATAAACTTTATTGCTTTTGCCCCGTTGCATCAGAATATTTTTGGTGATTAATTCCGACATTCAATTTCCACACATCTGAAACCAATCAAATGATACACAGGTTACACTTGCGGTTCGTAAATCACGTGTCTTTTGGATGACATTTGTTTTTTCTTTAGGATTTAACAAATGCTGATCTTCCAAATATTTCATTTATTGATTTCTAGATATTTGATTGTTTCAAAAGATTTTGTAGAAGGTAAGCCTTACATTTTATCACTCAATATACAGAATGCCTTGTATTAAGGATTTTCAACACCTTGAAAAATACCGTTTATCGTTGAATAAGTTACAGAGTACAGACCGTCTCCCTAAGAATTGGAATCTATACTTTATTCTGTAAGGATACAAAAAGAAGTCCTGAAACAGAAGATGGATTAGGATATTAAAGGTGGAATGGTCCCGTCGGTTATTATCCTGGATATAGTTTCCCTTTCCGCTATTTTTTTTTTTATTCCAGGTGGTCAATGGAAAGCAAATTAAAACATTAGAACATTTATGATGCCAGGTAGATCACAGCCGCTCAGAGTGTATGTATGAACCGTATAATACGTAGCCTATAGTCAGGGGCAGAGGAGCGTCTTTTCAGGTGGGGGAGGGGGCAGGGGCTAAAGTATGAAATGGGACTAACAGAGGGGACTTGTCTGATGGACGTCCGCCATAAAAAAAAAAAAAAAAAAAAAAAAAAAAAAAAAAAAAAAAAAAAAAAAAAAAAAAAAAAAAAATTACGAAGAAACGCCCTTTGATGCGATTTCCTGGCATCTGACAGCAGATTGTAGCAACAACAAAATCATATTTTTTGGACGATTTTATGTGACCAGTTACAATGATTACATAATGACCATCATAAAATACTAGTAGACCTTCTTGACGAATTTACCAAAAACATGCTATTGATCTCATTCCTTACTATCAACTCATTCCAACATCGATCAAGTTCGAGCTATCAGTTTTCTAATCTTACCATATTTTACTTACGATTTAAATCTATCATTTGTTTTTCAGTTGAAATTTTGTCTATGAATTTTTAACGGTTTTTATATCTTTAGTTTCCTCAAATTTCTATTTTACAGATGACAATTATCTAATGTTTTAATTGATGAGTATGTCATTTGTCGTTTTTTTTTTTTTTTTTTTTTTTTTTTTTTTTTTTTTTTAAACTATGATGATAGGGTATGAAAAATAAACTCTACAAACAGAGAGGTACTCCATAGATTTGATAACACTTCAATGGTAATAAAAAGTCAATGCTCTTGAAATATCTTTCCTTTAGGAAAACAATATATACACACACACACACACACATATATATATATATATATATATATATATATATATATATATATATATATATATATATATATATATATATATATATATATATATGCATATATATATATATATATATATATATATATATATATATATATATATATATATATATATATATATATATATATGCATATATATATATATATATATATATATATATATATATATATATATATATATATATATATATATATATATATATATATATATATATATGTGTGTGTGTGTGTGTGTGTGTGTGTGTGTGTGTGTGCGTGTGCATGTGTGTTTGTCAAGAGAGAGAGAGAGAGAGAGAGAGAGAGAGAGAGAGAGAGAGAGAGAGAGAGAGAGAGAGAGAGAGAGAGAGAGAGAGAGAGAGAGAGTGGAAAAGGCCACCTTCAGAAATTGAACCTCGCAACATACAATGCCAGGACCCTGTCCAGAGAAGATCTTGCTGTGTTACTAGAAGAGATGAAATAAATAAATTGCAATATGATAGGTCTTAGTGAAATTAGAAGAACTGGGGAAGCTTATATAGAGTTAAAAAAGGGTCATGTCTTTTACTTCAAAGGACATGAAAGGAATAAAGAAAATGGAGTGGGATTTTTTATTAATAAAATCGTGCAGGTAGCGTAGAAAAATCTTTTAGTATCAATGGTAGAATTGCAGGATTGACTATTAAACTAAATAAAAGTATGCACCAACAACATCCACTACAGTTCTAGAGATATCCTAAAAAAAGAATAAACCTTGAGACTATTTGCAATTGTTTTGGGCGATTTCTATGTAATGTAGGTCATAAGAAGAAAGGGAAATCAGCTATAGGCAAATTTTGAGTAGGCCCGGGAAATGACAGACGAGACATCCTTGTAAAATTTGCTAAAAAAAATAAAATCATTAACGCCTTATATTCTCAGTGAAAAAGTTAATTTACTTATAGAAGTACGTCTTTAACAAATTAAAGTTAAGCTACCATAGTACTGTGTGAAGTAAAATTTGTCCGGAAAGAAAAAAAGCTAATTTCAACGAAGAAAATAAACACTGTTGTAATAAGAGAGACGTACGATGAGTTTAGTTTAGCAATGCAAAATAGGCCCTCCTAGCTACCTGACGAAATGGAAGGATACGAAGAATAAATGAATAGTAATTTAACCAAATTTGTTTTGTACTTAGCACAAGAGCTAGGGGGAAAATTCTCTAAACATAATAAAGGAAAACTATCAAACATAAAAATCTAATAAAGAAAAGATTGGAAATGAGGGTAAAATTTAAGGAAGATGAAATTTAATTAGCAAAAATTATAAACAAACTGAAAGCATGACATTCGTAAACACAATCAGACCAAAAATGAGTAAAGGCCAAAGAAAGGAAGAATCATCAAATTGATGAAAAGAAGACTTGGAACGGGGTGCCAACAAATGTTTGCTTTAAAGGATGAAAATGGAAAAAATTTGCACAATAGAGATGGAGTGATTTCTATACAATGCTATACAATAGTGATATAAGAAATATATTCTCCAATAGAAATAATGAAACATCTGAGTCATTACCGAAAGTAACAGTAGAAGGATAGAAAGCTTTAAGCGGCATCAAAAGAGGCTAAGCAGAAGAAAATGGCTATACAAATGATTTGATAATAGATGGAGGAGATTGTTGTTGGAAAATTTCGCTGAACTTCACACAAGATGTTCGCAAGACTTCTCTATACCTTCAGCTTTGAAAAACTATCATATAATTTCACAAAAAGGGAGATACAAAAGACCTAATTAAATACCACGAAATAAGTTTACTCTTAAAAATATATGAAATGTTTACAATGATGATATTAGGCAAATCGGGAAGAAAGCTAGACTTTACTCAGCTAAGAGAGCAGGCAGGTTTCAGAAGTGGATATTGAACAACTTACCAGATCCATGTAATTAACCAGCTAATGAAGAAAGCTGAGTTTGACAAACCATTATATATGGCATTTAAAACTATGAGAAACCTGTTGGCATTTAAAGACTATGAAAAAGCCTTTGGTATTTAAAGTCTTTGAGAAAACTTTTGGCATCAAAAGACAATGACATCTCTTTCTATTCTGTCAAAATTTTAGCAGTGATGAAAGGCCCTGAAAGACGAGGTATAGATGATACACATGTTACAACTCTTGAAAATATTTGTTCGAGTTGTGAGAAAATTTCACTTGGCTAAAGGAGTTAGACAAAGAGACACTATCTATCTTCATTTATGCACAACGTTCCCAGAAGATTTTTTAAGGACAAACCTCTGCAGATTGTTAATGATTATACGTGCTTATGGCAGACAGAAAGTGTTTCCCCAGGACATGACACCAAAATTAAAAGAAGGACAAGCATGGTAAACAAAAGAGATAAATGTATATTTCTCTAAAAAGAAAACTATTAGATGGAACTACTAGTATTAACTTGTGCATCAGAAACTTGGAGCCTTACTAATACCGTAGAACATAAGCTAGTTACAACTCAAAGAACCATGGAAAGAATAATGATAGGAATAACACTAAGTGGCAGATATAGAGCTACATAGATACGAGAGCATGCTAAAGTAGAGGATATTCTAACAATATTTAAGAAAATGTAATTGACTTGGGCAGGACAGTCTAAAAATTCATCTCAGGTTATTCCTTCATAATTTTTTTTGAAAAAAGTCAAAATTTTTGTTGGCCCAAAATGTACGTGAAATCACGTAGATTTGTTTTTATTAAGAAATCTCATTTAACCCTGGTCGTCCGCGACCCCGAGCGTCAAAACAAAAGATGTTTTTCTCACGTGACTCACCCCCGTGACTGAATTTGTGGGTGATCGACCTGCGGTTGGTCACTCGCCTAGACGCTCTAGTAGTGTCCAGACGTGCATCGCTGTAGCTGTACTCCTTTCTAGATTTCTGAGACGCGTTAGGGTCGAGCGCGACCAAGTTTACCCTTCTAAGGTAAGTTGTATAATCATCAAAGTTATTACGTATTATCAAATTGTCGTAGAATGGTGCAACTTATATAGGTTATCAGTTGTGGAAAGTCTTGGTGGATGGTTTGGCTACCACGTGCAGGTTTTTTTTTTTTTAGTTGAAATGCCGATCATCACCACGAGGACCATTTTACCGCGAGTGCCCCTTTTCAGTTTTTTGCATTTTTTGGCCAAGTCATTTATCCGTAAGAAATTGCCAAATAGTGTCGCAAAAATTTTGCTTTTTTAGTGTTGGAAAGTGTGTCTAAATGATCTGGCTACCCATGCGTGACTTTGTTTTTGTCAGATACGCCGTAGATATTGGTATATGGGGTATTTTCCTACGGTTGCCAATTTCTGTTTTTTTTTAATATTTGTAAAAAATTTACTACGTAGTAAGGAATTGCCATATAGTACTGATTTTTTTTCATGTTTATTTGTTGGAAAGTGTGTCTTGATGGTAGGGCTACCACGTGCATGATTTTTTTTTTTTTTCATCTGAAAAGCCATATATTAAAATGTTGACCATTTTTCCGCTAGTGCCCCTTTTTATTTGTTTTGCATTTTTTGCTTAGTTATGTTACCGTAAGAAATTGGCAAATAGTGTCGCAAAACTTTTATTTTTTTTTAATGTTGGAAAGTGTTTCTAGATGATCTGGCTACCCATGCCTATCTTTTTTTTTAGCCAGATATGGCGTTTTTTCCCATTTCTTTCAAAATTACTACGTACTAAGGAACTATCACAGAGTAATGATTCATTTAGATGTTTACTTATTGGAAATTGTGCATTTCTTATTGAATATCATCAATTTTTTTTAGCTAAAATATTATATTGTTTTACAATTTTTATTTTTCGATTTTATTTCCCTTCAAAATTTTTTTTGGGGGTCAGAATTCTAATTCTATGGTCGTAAAATAATCGGAAATCATCCAGCAACCCACCATACAATTTTTATGAACATCCAAGAATAATTTGATTTGTAAATAACACCTTGAAATTGACATACCCTTCCTACATTTCAGGTGGCAGATTAGGGAGTCTGGGTCAGTGTGGTTGGCAGCCATTTTGTGGACATACCCGAAGCGTAAGTTGCCCTATCTATATATATTCTTTTTCCTATAGAATTTGTGATATTTTGGTATATTTTTACCGGCATAAATATCATATTATATATTAAATATATGTATTTTTTCACGAAATTTCTAAGTACTCAAAAAATGACCTTTAGATATGGCTTCTGATATAAATGTAATTTACAAAATAATGAAGATTTTTTCACATATTTCCATTTTAGGATAACATATGTTTATTCCCTAAAAAAAAATAACCACTTCCTATTTCATTTGGGTACCCAAAAAAATTCATGAAATTTGGACAAATGTTTTTGGCCAAAAAAAGTTACCCTTTTTTTCTAATTTCAGATCTTCACCTCCATGGGTCTGACTTCATCCAAAATACATCAAAATGTATCCTGAACATTCAAGAATCAATTCCTAAAAGGATTTGTGTATATATGTATAATATTTTTTTCTATGAATTTTTATGTAAGCTCTTTTTTTCTACTAAATTCTAAAAAATATTTATAATAAATAGTTTTTGCAGATGAGTAGTATTTATCTTTACAGTAGTTTTAAGCATTCATTGATTTTTTTTTGGCAAAGAAACTGATGTTACTGCAAAAAAAGATTTTTCAAGAATTTTTTTTTGCGTCGGGGTCGCTCGCGACCGAGTATACCCTTGAAGGGGTGTCCGAGGAGCATACCTATCCAGGGTTAAGCAGTGCAATCTTCGCAGACTTTTGCCCCTAAAAATATATAAATAATAAATTAGAATTATATACATGAAAATATCAGTCTCTCCCTCGGTAAAATGGGTAAAGTCAAAATAAAAGACACTTGTCAGGGATCTGACAATGAAGACCGTAGGCAGGCTGTATGGAGTATCCTAGAGGATAACTCCTGCTTCATCCACAAATTAACCAAATTAAGCACCATCTATTTGGCTATAGCTGATGCAGATACCATAGAAAAGATCATCCTCCCTAAAACTAAGTAAGCATTCCTTAATAATAACTTTGAAGTCTTACACCCCCCACATTTGAACGCCTCACGCACCTTACTCATAACACAGACTGATAGCATCATTTATAACCTTTCAGAAGTTGAATTGAAAAATGAAATTGAACAAAGAAATAAAGTCAAAGTCACAAAGATTATCAAATTACCATCCACCAAAACAACCTTCAAAGTTCAATTGAAAACCATTCAAATGGTAAAACACAGCCTTACCAAAGGACTGTTCATTTCCAGCCAATCATTCCCCCCCTAAATACCTGGCTCAGGACGTGTTTGTCTCTATCTCAATGCATGAGATGTTACAAGTACGATCACACCAAAATGGACTGCCTCAACCTTCCACATACAAAATTTTTTCATTATGTGCTTCAGTAGAGCACTATTGGACTGAATGTAACAATCAACAAAATTATAAGTGCATCACATGCAATGGAGACCATCCAACCATGGCAGCAAGATGCCCTACTAGAAAAACTATGGATAAGGATCAAGCAAAGGTTCTTAGAAATCAACAATCCCATATCATTCCAAATAAGGCCTTTGCACAAGACTCAGCCCCTACCACTTCAAACACCTCCTCTTAGCCTATATTTAGCAGCATTACACTACAACAACAAACGATAATGAATACCGCACTGATCATGGCAAATCTTAGAGAAGCAGTTGAGCTAGAGACTTTCTAGTCAATGGTTGATGCTTTCTATAAAGTCAATGGACTTCCACTTGTCAAAATCCCTACAGAGGCCATCAAATCAGCCAATAAAGTATCAGCAATGCTGAAAACTGGAAACACAAATGACAACAACCCTCAACAAACTGTGACAATAAATGAAGTAATTGATAAAGATGAGATCAACAGGAAAAGGGTTCTGAGTGACTCAGATTCTGATATCACAGAGCCCGCAAATCCTGCTAAAAAACATCCACAGCCCTCTACCTCAACATCTGAACCCGCAGACATTGAACTGCAAGGAGCCACTGCTCTCCCTACCCTTCCCCCCATGAAATAATCTAAACCAAAAATTGGATTATAACTATATACTTCTATCAATTCAGCAAACACCCCTAAATCCGCAACTCATGAAACCATCAAGAGTAGGATATTTGAAAGTAAAACCATTAAATATTTATTCACTGAAAAATACCATAACAACTCAGTTGTCCAATTCATAAATGACGGCTCAATAGAACTGGACAAATACAGTTCTAGGATCGCCCAGATCAGTGCGGATAAATTCAGGAGGTTAAAGTCAGGATTTTATGACTTGACCAAAGGACAATTACCATAATGGATACTCTCACAGTAATTCAACATAACGTATTAAAGTGGACATTGCATAGATGTACTCATTAATATCTACTCCTCTCTTTCCCCTCACCTCATACTTCTTAACTCAACTGGGATTCCTAACTCCTACCGTATCAAGATCTGGAACTATAATGTATTGCAGTGTAACACCTCTGGCGAGCAAAGTGCTGGAACAGCAATAGCAGTTAGACGGGATTTTACTGTCAAATTAATTGATGGTTTTAATCATGATTTGATTGCTGTCAAAATACAGACAGTACGGGTACCAGTAATAGTCGCAATGACCAATTTACCCCTAAGAAACCCAGTATTTCCACAGCAGGATATAATATCATTAATGAGACGCAGCATCCCAGTCTATCTGCTGGCTGATCTTAATGCAGCTCATCCAGCCCTTGGTCATAATATAACCAACCCTATAGGCACATTAATCAACAGCCTGATGAATAGGAACATCATCTGGTTTCTAGGCCCAGATTTTGATACGTTTTTTAAAAGAAGAACCTCTAGTAACCCTGATATACTTCTTTTTAATAGATTTCATATATCTAATTACTCAATTGCTCAAGGCCCCTTAAGCACATCAGATCATCTTCCTATTATTTTAAAGCTTACTGTGAGACATATTATGATAATCACTAGTCCAACAATTGATATCAACATTGCGAACTGGGAACGTTTTAAGGACACACTCGATGACTCTCTCTCTACTTTTGACGAACCGATAATTTCTTAAAGGATAAATCTTACATAGACGAAAGACTAACTTTTCAGTATAGGACGATCAAGGAAGCATCAGAGCTCCATATCCCCTTCAAAACTCATAGGACCTTATCTTATACCAAAGAAACAGATTCTTTTAAACTACTACAGATCCGTTATAGACAAGCCCTAGAAATAATTAATATACAAGGTCCCACACATCAACTCTTAGATTACATTCATAATATACAAGAACGGAAAAAAAATAGAATCTATTGAACTTATTATTCAACCCTGGAGGCTCTTTTAGATAAATGTGAAGACTACTTTAAAGATCCTGTAAAATCTTGGAATATGATCAGAAAACTGTTAGGCTCACCTTCTCAACCTATAGCATACATCACCCCTAACAACGAAAATATCTATTCATCCCAAGATCAGCAAGTGATCTTCAGAGACTTCTGGTCCAATATCTTTAAAATAAACACACTAGAAAATATAAGGTTTGACCAACAACACGAGCAGCACGTCACTGAGACAATCCGTGAACATCCTGATCATATACCTTATGATATAGTAGATCTTGGGAGGCTTGACGAAGTTGACCCTTTTCTCAAACCTATCCAACTTCAAGATATAATCAAAATAATTAGAAGTTTTAAAAACAAAGCTCCAGGCCACTCTAAAGTCAATAAACATATCCTTAAAAACTTACCAAATTCAATGATCGCCTTTGCAACATCTTCAATGAAACTCTGATTATGTGATATTGGCCTGAATATTTCAAAAGAGCATTACTTCCCTTTGTAGGGAAAAAGGGCAAAGATCTCACCTCAGTTTCTAATTATAGAACAATATCCTTATTAGAGACTCCCGGGAAGATTATTGAAATAATTATTAAATAAAGATTTGATGATTTCCTTGAGGAAAATTTACTTACAAATAAAAACATATATGGATTTACAAGGGGCAAAGGGACCCAACTTGCATTAGCCCGACTTCATGAATTCATTGACGTCAAGTCAAGTCTTAGAGGTACCTGTAACGTAATTTCTAGAGATGTCAGCCGAGCTTTCGATAAGGTATGGCATGAGGGTCTTAAATACAAGTTGATAGAAGCACAATTACCAAATTTAGCAACCAGATTATTATGCAACTTTCTTGACAATCGAGTGGCCATGAACAAGATAAAAGAGTTTATAGGACCAGAGTTTCCGCTATTTTTTGGAGTTGCTCAAGGTAGTGTTCTCTCCCCTTCACTTTACAACTTTTACATAGTCATGTTACCGTAAGAAATTGGCAAATAGTGTCGCAAAACTTTTATTTTTTTTAGTGTTGGAAAGTGTTTCTAGATGATCTGGCTACCCATGCCTATCTTTTTTTTAGCCAGATATGGCGTTTTTTCCCATTTCTTTCAAAATTACTACGTACTAAGAAACTATCACAGAGTAATGATTCATTTAGATGTTTACTTATTGGAAAGTGTGCATTTCTTATTGAATATCATCAATTTTTTTAGCTAAAATATCATATTGTTTTACAATTTTTATTTTTCGATTTTATTTCCCTTCAGAATTTTTTTTGGGGGTCAGAATTCTAATTCTATGGTCGTAAAATAATCGGAAATCATCCAGCAACCCACCATACAATTTTTATGAACATCCAAGAATAATTAGATATGTAAATAACACCTTGAAATTGACATACCCTTCCTACATTTCAGGTGGCAGATTAGGGAGTCTGGGTCAGTGTGGTTGGCAGCCATTTTGTGGACATACCCGAAGCGTAAGTTGCCCTATCTATATATATTCTTTTTCCTATAGAATTTGTGATATTTTGGTATATTTTTTACCGACATAAATATCATATTATATATTAAATATATGTATTTTTTTACGAAATTTCTAAGTACTCAAAAAATGACCTTTAGATATGGCCCCTGATATAAATGTAATTTACAAAATAATGAAGATTTTTTTACATATTTCTATTTTAGGATAACATATGTTTATTCCCTAAAAAAAATAACCACTTCCTATTTCATTTGGGTACCCCAAAAAATTCATGAAATTTGGACAAATAATTTTGGCCAAAAAAAATTACCCTTTTTTTCTCATTTCAGATCTTCACCTCCATGGGTCTGACTTCATTCAAAATACATCAAAATGTGTCCTGAACATTCAAGAATCAATTCCTAAAAGGATTTTTGTATATATGTATAATTTTTTTTTATGAATTTTTATGTAAGCTCTTTTTTTCTTCTAAATTTTTAAAAATATTTATAATAAATAGTTTTTGCAGATAAGTAGTATTTATCTTTACAGTAGTTTTAAGCATTCATTGAATTTTTTGTTTTGGCAAAGAAAAGGATGTTACTGCAAAAACAGATTTTTCAAGAATTTTTTTTTGCGTCGGGGTCGCTCGCGACCGAGTATACCATTAAAGGGGTGTCCGAGGAGCATACCTATCCAGGGTTAAGCAGTGCAATCTTCGCAGACTTTTGCCCCTAAAACTACATAAATAATAAATTAAAATTATATAAATGAAAATATCAGTCTCTCCCTCGGTAAAATGGGTAAAGTCAAAATAAAAGACACTTGTCAGGGATCTGACAATGAAGCCTGTAGGCAGGCTGTATGGAGTATCCTAGAGGATAACTCCTGCTTCATCCACAAATTAACCAAATCAAGCAACATCTATTTGGCTATAGCTGATGCAGATATCATAGAAAAGATCATCCTCCCTAAAACTAAGGAATCATTCCTTAGTAAGAACTTTGCAGTCTTACACCCCCCCCCATTTGAACGTCTCACGCACCTTAGTCATAACACAGACTGATAGCATCATTTATAACCTTTCAGAAGTTGAATTGAAAAATGAAATTGAACAAAGAAATAAAGTCAAAGTCACAAAGGTTATCAAATTGCCATCCACCAAAACAACCTTCAAAGTTCAACTGAAAACCATTCAAATGGTAAAACACAGCCTTACCAAAGGACTGTTCATTTCCAGCCAATCATTCCCCCCTAAATACCTGGCTCAGGACGTGTTTGTCTCTATCTCAATGCATGAGATGTTACAAGTACGATCACACCAAAATGGACTGCCTCAACCTTCCACATACAAAATTTTTTCATTATGTGCTTCAGTAGAGCACTATTGGACTGAATGTAACAATCAACAAAATTATAAGTGCATCACATGCAATGGAGACCATCCAACCATGGCAGCAAGATGCCCTACTAGAAAAACTATGGATAAGGATCAAGCAAAGGTTCTTAGAAATCAACAATCCCATATCATTCCAAATAAGGCCTTTGCACAAGACTCAGCCCCTACCACTTCAAACACCTCCTCTTAGCCTATATTTAGCAGCATTACACTACAACAACAAACGATAATGAATACCGCACTGATCATGGCAAATCTTAGAGAAGCAGTTGAGCTAGAGACTTTCTAGTCAATGGTTGATGCTTTCTATAAAGTCAATGGACTTCCACTTGTCAAAATCCCTACAGAGGCCATCAAATCAGCCAATAAAGTATCAGCAATGCTGAAAACTGGAAACACAAATGACAACAACCCTCAACAAACTGTGACAATAAATGAAGTAATTGATAAAGATGAGATCAACAGGAAAAGGGTTCTGAGTGACTCAGATTCTGATATCTCAGAGCCTGCAAATCCTGCTAAAAAACATCCACAGCCCTCTACCTCAACATCTGAACCCGCAGACATTGAACTGCAAGGAGCCACTGCTCTCCCTACCCTTCCCCCCATGAAATAATCAAAACCAATTGGATTATAACTATATACTTCTATCAATTCAGCAACCACCCCTAAATCCGCAACTCATGAAACCATCAAGAATAGGATATTTGAAAGTAAAACCATTAAATATTTATTCACTGAAAAATACAATAACAACTCAGTGGTCCAATTCATAAATGACGGCTCAATAGAACTGGACAAATACAGTTCTAGGATCACCCAGATCAGTGCGGATAAATTCAGGAGGTTAAAGTCAGGATTTTATGACTTGACCAAAGGACAATTACCATAATGGATACTCTCACAGTAATTCAACATAACGTATTAAAGTGGACATTGCATAGATGTACTTATTAATATCTACTCCTCTCTCTCCCCTCACCTCATACTTCTTAACTCAACTGGGATTCCTAATTCCTACCGTATCAAGATCTGGAACTATAATGTATTGCAGTGTAACACCTCTGGCGAGCAAAGTGCTGGAACAGCAATAGCAGTTAGACGGGATTTTACTGTCAAATTAATTGATGGTTTTAATCATGATTTGATTGCTGTCGAAATACAGACAGTACGGGTACCAGTAATAGTCGCAATGACCAATTTACCCCTAAGAAACCCAGTATTTCCACAGCAGGATATAATATCATTAATGAGACGCAGCATCCCAGTCTATCTGCTGGCTGATCTTAATGCAGCTCATCCAGCCCTTGGTCATAATATAACCAACCCTATAGGCACATTAATCAACAGCCTGATGAATAGGAACATCATTTGGTTTCTAGGCCCAGATTTTGATACGTTTTTTAACAGAAGAACCTCTAGTAAGCCTGATATACTTCTTTTTAATAGATTTGATATATCTAATTACTCAATTGCTCAAGGCCCCTTAAGTACATCAGATCATCTTCCTATTATTTTAAAGCTTACTGTGAGACATATTATGATAATCACTAGTCCAACAATTGATATCAACATTGCAAACTGGGAACGTTTTAAGGACACACTCGATGACTCTCTCTCTCTACTTTTGACGAACCGATAATTTCTTAAAAGATAAATCTTACATAGACGAAAGACTTACTTTTTAGTATAGGACGATCAAGGAAGCATCAGAGCTCCATATCCCCTTCAAAACTCATAGGATCTTATCTTATACCTAGGGTGACCATACGTCCCCCTTAAAGGGTATGTGTTTTCACCTATGTTGTTTATCCTCCTCATGGATTTCGTAATGCATAGAACAGTTGGAGATGGTGGAGAAGAATTGGACTGGATTGGAAATAGGAAATTAGTGGACCTAGATTATGATGACGATGTTGTTCTTAATAGTAGAGCACCATCGGATTTGCAATGCTTGTTTACCAGAATGCATGAAATATTACACGACGGTGGGCTCAAAACAAATAGAAGAAAAACAGAGAAAAACAGACTAGAATATGCAATGGAAGATCAAATACCATTGGAAGGAGAAAGGAGAAAGGATTAAGGATTAATTTAAGTATTTGAAGTATTAGCATTGGAGTTTAATAACAGATTTAAAAAAGCAAATCAGACAATGGTAAGGTTAAGTAAAATTTGGAATCTAATTGCCTGAAATTACATCTAAAAATCCGACTATATATCAGTTTAGTGAGATCAGTGTTACTGTACGGACATGAGTCGTGCTATGGCAATGAGGCAATCTCCAACAGATTAGCATATTTGAGATCAAAGCTTCAGAAGAATATTAGGAGTTAAATGGGCAGGCATGATTAGAAAAGAAACCATAAGAGAGATTCCTCGAGTGCCATGTGTGGATGAGATCATGGTGAGGGGGTAGATGTAGATGATTTGGTCATGCCCTTCGCACTCCCCAAAAGATATTGATTCACCATATGTTTAATTGGGATCAACTGGGCAATAGAAGAATTGCAACACCCAATCCTCCATGGCTGACAACAATGAAGCGTAAAGTGGGAAATGATGAGTGGAGAAGTATTGAAAATTAAAAGCTCAAGATAGAGACGACTGGCGAAATCTGACCGAGGCCCTTCGAGTCAATAGGCGTAAGAGAAGATGATGAAGATGATGATGGTGATGATGATGACAATGATTATTATTATTATTATTATTATTATTATTATTATTATTATTATTATTATTATTATTATTATTATCTTTTTTTATTATTGATATTATTATTATTATTGTATTGCTTCTGCTTTCAGATGTTTTAATGCAATGCAACAGCCACCTTCACCAAAAACACTCGTACAGTTATCAGAAACATTAATTCAACTTCATGGTTCTAGCTCCTACCATTCAATTTATCGGAACTGTTGTCTTGACAGCCTGTTTGAAACGTCTCTGCACTCCCAAGCTCGATAGTTTCGAGTAGTGTTCGCGCAACATCACCATCTTTTGAGCTGGGGAGCGGGAAGGGTCTACCTGCATTAGGTGCTGAACATATTTATACATGGTCAGTCTCCAGAGCATTGTCCTGGTCTTTGCCTCTGCCATTTATGAGCGACCTTTAAACCTGACTGATCATTAAAGTCTTTATATCTCGCATAAAGAGCAAACCTTCATCTACTCGATTGTTTCATCATGATAGCTGTCTTATCCAATTGGTCCCATACAATTTCAAGAGATGACCTTCAGTATTGACAATAGTTATTGCGAGTATAAGATATATACAATGAACCTTTCCCTTATATGGAAGATCTATGAAATCTGATCTATTAGAGAGAGAGAGAGAGAGAGAGGAGAGAGAGAGAGAGAGAGAGAGAGAGAGAGAGAGAGAAGTGGGGGGCAATTTATAATGCTGTAGAAAATTATTTTGAATGATCAAATATCTTAATGATATTGATGATTCAATATTGATAACACTAAGGGATACAGCTGCTCCACCAGCTTGCACATCCCATACCCTGCATAAATGTACTGATATATACTGCACTGATACACGATCACAACTTTATGAAGTAGCGATGGGGATGGGGAAGGAGGAGTTGAAGGGTGTCATAGATAAGTCGTAACTTCAAGTGGACCAATAAAATGTAACCTTTATTTGAGGATATGATTCCTGTTTTATATTTCTCCAATCTTCTCCTACTCTGAAAATAATTTTTATCTTTTGGTGGATTAACAGGCCTTTGCTTTCCATTATACCAACAGTTACCCTGAGACTCTTTCCGATTTCTTCAGAGGAAGGTTTCTATCTTCTATTTTTTTATTCGAACTCAAATTTGGTGACCTCGTTCACTTTTATATGTGTAGTTCTCTTTCTGGAGACTGAACTGATTTACTTTTCATAGAACCTTTTAGACTCTTTTAAACCTTTTTCTTCTAAAATATCAGGGCATTGGAGGGGGCGTTGTAATGGGAATTCAGTAGTGAATCAAGTATTGAATACAGTACCAGATAATGATCGTAAAGAGAGAGAGAGAGAGAGAGAGAGAGAGAGAGAGAGAGAGAGAGAGAGAGAGAGAGAGAGAGAGAGAGAGAGAGATTACAGTTAAAGGATGATTAGCCAATATTTGGATGATGAATCTTTTAAAAGATTTCCAACAGATTCCAGTAAGATATAGTTCCAAATATATAGATTAAAGGGAAATTAAAATTCTACCCGTATTTCCATGAAGCTATTTTTTGTATAAACGTGACTTCATGCCAATTTGAAGAATTTGTATTAATGCATTCATTGCTTGAGCACCATCTTATGAGGTTTAAGAAATATCGGGCATCGTTCAAATAAAAGAATAAATCCAACTT